>NW_017728906.1:53211289-53214078 GCF_001723895.1 Crocodylus porosus | reverse complement strand
GCTCCGAACTCCCTGTAGCGCCTTGACCCAGAGCATTTCAGCTTGCCCCTCCTCTGACCTCAGTCTGCTGGCAGAGGATGTGTATTGCTCCTGACATAGAGCACCACACCCCCACCTTTCCTTCCTTCCTTCCTTCTCTATTCCACCTGTAAAGCCTATAGCCCCTAATGCTAACTGTCTTTTGAATGAACACGCTGGTGATCACTGTGATTTGTATGAATCTTGTACTGCCATAAGCAGGGGAATGAACTAAATGATCTCATGAGGTCACTTCCAGCCCTACTTTCCTATGATTTATGGAGTTAGGTAAGGTTTTCTTAGACTTAAGTGCCAAAAATTATGCCTGTCTCACTTTAGATCCCCAGGTCTTTTTTGTAGAACTGGTCCTCATCCTATTAAACCAATTCAAAAGATTGTTACAAGACTTGATCATGATCTAAAATTAACTTTACAGGGAGAGGCTATACCTAAAGGACAATTTAATCTTGGAGACCATGGGCAAATGGTGCCTCTTGGCTCTGGTGGGATACCAGTGGCCAATCACTGGCGGGGAGCAGCCAATCATTGATTGGGGGGGAAGCGCTGATGGCAACCCCAATGTCCTGTTTGCAAAACTGGAAGAGCCACCAGTACTTCTCAGGGCAGGCACTGACTAGCGTTGCCCACACCCCGGCTGGCAAAGGCCAGTTTTAGGCGGGGCATGTGCCTGCTCATGCCCCCTCTATCCATCACTTATGTTGGAGACTAATGGCTGAAAGTTGTATAAATCAAAATAAGATGTCTTTCTAAAAGATACATTTCTACTCCAGCTATAATTTATTGAGCTAGATATTGGAATCACTATGCAAAAATTCTGTGACCTGTGCTATGCTGAATCTCAGACTACATGAGCACAGTCATACTTCTGACTTTGAACTTTATTAATGTATTTTTAAAAAACCTAAATATATTTTTTGAGTTCATTCTTGAATACATACTGATATCTCCAATATATAAACAATCATCAGCTATTTTCTTGTATCTGCCTTTCTTTCTCCAAACATACTATGAGACAGATGAAATCTTTCTGACCAGAGAGTAGTAAGTGTAAACTGAAGCTAATGTGAGCCAAGTTGATATGATGGGGTTTTATGCACTTTTATTATCAGTGTTAGTTATAGATGTGTCAGACGTTGATAAGTAGGTATAGTAGAAGAAGATTTTTTACTTCTCTTACTCGTTTAGAGATAGTTTTACAGTATAAAAGATAGCACTAGAAATTAATAGTTTATATAAACAGAAAAAAGAAGAAATTGCTGGGGATGTGAAAAGTATACCTCTTCTGCTCGGGCCTGTAGCGGGGCTGTCAGGAAAGCTAAGGTGGACATAGAGCTAGGACTAGCATCCAAGATCAAGGATAATAAAAAGTCCTTTTTCAAATACATAGGGAGGATGAAGAAGGCACCGGGTAATGTGGGGCCCCTGCAAGATACGCTGGGCAATCTGGTGGTTGCGCCAGAGGAGAAAGCGGAACTCTTTAACCAATTCTTCATGTCTGTTTTCTTGTGCAGGAACTGGGACTTCCCCGCTGTGATGCCAGATGGACTCGAGGGGAACGCCTCCAGACCTCAGGTTGGGGAGGACCAGGTTAGAGAGCTTCTGGAGGGGCTGGATGTGTTCAAGTCAGCGGGTCCAGATGCTCTCCACCCCAGGGTGTTGAGGGAGCTAGCAGGGGTTATGGCAGGGCCCTTGGCACGGATTTACGAGTGCTCGCGGTGCTCGGGCCAAGTGCTGGATGACTGGAAGATAGCTAAAGTGGTCCCCATCTTCAAAAAAGGGAAGAGAGAGGACCCGGGCAACTACAAGCCCATCATTCTTACCTCTATCCTTGGGAAACTTTTTGAGAAGATCCTCAAGGAGCACATCTGTAATGGGCCGGCTTCAGGGATGATGCTCAAGGGCAACCAGCACAGTTTCATTAGGGTCAGGTCATGTCAGACCAACCTGATTGCCTTTTATGATCAGGTCACAAAGGCAATAGATGCAGGTGTTGCTGTGGACGTAGTCTTCCTAGACTTCAGCAAGGCCTTTGACACTGTCTCCCACCCTATACTCATTAAAAAACTAGGTGATTGTGGCATTGATGCCTATACACTCAGATGGATTGCAGATTGGCTCAAGGGTCGTATTCAGAGGGTGGTGGTGGACAGGTCATATTCGACCTGGAGGAAAGGGGGCAGCAGAGTCCCCCAGGGCTCAGGACCTTGGGCCCATGCTGTTCAATTTCTTCATCAGCGATTTGGATGACGGGGTGAAATGCAACCTGTTTAAATTCGCTGATGATACCAAAATTTCAGGTGAGGTGAGCACGCTAGTAGGGAGGGAAAGACTGCAACAAGACCTGGATAGGTTACAGGAGTGGGCTGACATAAATAAGATGCGCTTCAACACTGACAAGTGCAGGGTGCTGCACTTAGGCAGTAGAAACCAGCAGCGCACTTATAGATTGGGAAACTCCCTTCTTGAGAGCACGGAGGCAGAAAGGGATCTTGGAGTCATTACCGACTCCAAGATGAACATGGGCCGACAATGTGAGGTCACAGTTGGCAGGGCTAACCGCACTTTGTCATGCATCCACAGGTGCATCTCAAGTAGAGCCAGGGAGGTGATCGTCCCCCTCTATATGACGCTGGTCAGGCCACAGCTGGAGTACTGTGTCCAGTTCTGTGCGCCCCACTTCAGGAGGGATGTGGACAACATTGAAAGGGTCCAGAGGAGGGTCACCCACATGATCCGTGGACTACAGGGCA
>NW_017728906.1:53207335-53211059 GCF_001723895.1 Crocodylus porosus | reverse complement strand
GGGACCTAAACCTGTTCAGCCTTCACAAGAGAAGGCTGAGGGGGGACCTGGTGACCATCTATAAATTCACTAGGGGGGACCAGAAGGGTTTAGGGGAGACACTGTTTACCCTAGGGCCCCCTGGCATGATAAGAAACAATGGACAGAAATTATTAGAGAGTAGATTTAGATTAGACATCTGCAAGAACTACTTCACAGTTAGGGTGGCTAGGAGCTGGAACCAACTTCCTAGGGAAGCGGTGCTGGCTCCTACCCTGGGGATCTTTAAAAAAAGGCTTGATGACTACCTGGCTGGAGTCATTTGAGTCCAGTCTTTTCTCCTGCCCAGGCGGGGGGTTGGACTTGAAGATCTACAAGGTCCCTTCCAACCCTACTTCTATGATTCTATGACTACAGTAATAACACTACCAGCCAACTATATATATTTTCTATCCACAATATATTTACATTCCAGGGTTATTACGTCTTCATTTAATTTTTATTTGTATGATTTTTTATCATAACATTCTTCATAGAGTAATTTTTCAGAAGCATTATTCTAAAAAGAGCTTAAGCTCTAAATGTCACTCAGTTAAAAAGTACTTAGGCTTCTGAGATATTTTTTAAATAGGGACTTTGGTGCCAAAGTCACTCAGCTATTTTTCTGAAAATATTACCCAGGATCAATATTATAGGAGCAAAAAGTACAAAATATCAATAGACAAACATCCACAGTAAACAAAGTCATTATTGCAGAACTGCCAAAACTAGAGCACCAGAAAACTATTTTAAAAAACATGTTTTGTTATAGCATTTCCTTGGCTTCGGAGAATTTAAAAGTTTGATTTTTACACAAATTATTCCTTGTTAGAAAACTGAATGAAGACCAATGATGACTTTGTTAATTTATTTTTAATTTATTGTATATTCAGAGTTCATACTATGTTTTGACAAAAGAACAAAAGTATTAACAGCACATACACAACATAGTAGCACTATTCCAGCTTTAACAGTAAATAGCTTTCACTCCATGTTTCACCTGGACTATTTTTAGACACAAAATATCCTCCCCGCTGTGGCAAGAAGCCGCCTCTGTTTCTCCCCAAAATCTCTGTGCTGCAACAATTTGATTACGATGGGCCCAGCTGAGGAGACACACCTTTACCTTATCTCTTTAGGTAACCTGAGCTGGCTACCTTCCTGAGGGAGGGGGTAAACCTGCTCCCTTTGCTTATGTGACTGGTATCAGCTACCTGGGTGAGGGGCTTCTAACTGGTGGGCTAGAGTCTTCGCAGCAACTAGTGATGTATTTCAAATTGGTTGGCTGACAGCCAACAGGTGCAGGCCTCCAGTGGACCAGAAGAATGAGGTCACAGGGGCTATATAAGTTAAGACTGCCCAGGAGGAGTGGGCAGCAGCCATGCGGGGGACCCAAACTTGGAGAGGAGTTTTACCATCTGAAACTGGCTCTCTTCCCCATAACTCATGAGCTAGGAGATTCCCTCTGGAGGCAGGCCGTTCCAACGGCCTCGGGATGATGCTTGTGAGTAAGCTACTCGAGATCTGGTTAGATATATAGCTGGCAGTAACTCAGATGTGTGATCAAAAGGCGACCTCAGCCAGACTGTTTTGCTCTATGGGATTTCTATGATATTGCTCTATCTTGTACCCTATTTCACCCTATCCTTGTGATCAGTAAAGGTCTCCTTTGTGACCGGTATAGGAGAGTTATTGAGGGGTGGGTCTAAATTATGCCTAAGAGGCCCCTCAGGTCTTTGGAGTAAGGGAGACTTTCCTTTTTGGCCCCCGACCTGGGGAAGTGCCCCAAGTGCTAGTACTGGGTCAACTATTAGGCCTGTGTTTCCCAGAGGACATAGGGCCGAGAGAGTCCCTTCTCGGGGTGCTGGCAGCTTACGTTACCCCCAGGCTAGCTTGTGTGCTCTAGGAAGGGGGTCAGCCAGATATGAGGCACCCCTAGGGAGACACTCGGAGCCTGGAAGGTGGTCGGGTGCAGTGAGGTGGGTGGTTTAATGCAGGAGTGCCCCCTACTGGCCCGCCACACCCCCCAAGAAAAAACCAGACGGTACAAAAGTATGTACATTAAACTCCTGTTGTATAAAATGGTCTTGGATGCTGCTTCAAAGCACAGCTGGCCAAACTTCCAGCCAAGTGTCAGACTGCCCTGGGTGGGATATGTATGTTGCCCCCTCACTCCTCCAAACTGCAAGCCATTTTTAACATAAAGGTTAGCTCATTTGAAATCAGTGACCCCAGTTCATAACTGTAAGAGAACTTAGAATCATAGAATCAATGAGTCACAAGGGACCTAGACAGATCATCTAGTCTGACTCCCTGCCATGGGCAGGAATGAGCACTGGGGCTGGGAGGGGTCATAAGACCCCAGCCATGAGCCTGTCCAGTCTCCTCTTGAAGATTTCCAGGGAAGGTGAGAGCACCGCCTCTCTGGGAAGCCTATTCCAGGCTCTGGCAACCCTGACAGTGAAGTAGTTCTTCCTACTATCTAACCTAAACTTATTCTCCCTCAGCTTGTGGCCATTGTTCCTGGTGACTCCAAGGGGGGCCGTGGTGAACAGGCTTTCCCCAAGTCCTTCCTGCTGGCCCCGATAAGGTTGTAGGCAGCCACAAGATCCCCCCTCAGTCTCCTCTCCCCAGGTGCAGCACTCTGCACTTTTCCTTGTTGAACTGCATCCTGTTCAGATCTGCCCACTTCTCTAAATTATCCAGGTCTGCCTGGATGTGGTCCCTGCCTGCCGGTGTATTCACTTTACCCCACAGCTTGGTGTCATCAGCAAACTTGAACATGCTGCTCTCCACACCCTCATCCAGGTCGCTAATGAAGATACTGAACAG
Organism: Crocodylus porosus; assembly: GCF_001723895.1. Lineage (NCBI taxonomy): Eukaryota > Metazoa > Chordata > Crocodylia > Crocodylidae > Crocodylus > Crocodylus porosus. The sequence continues at coordinate 53,208,209 of NW_017728906.1, read as the reverse complement.
CACCGGCCCAAGGACTAAGCCCTGGGGGACTCCGCTGCCCACACCCTCCCAGGCTGACATTGACCCATCCACCACCACCCTCTGGGTGCGCCCCTGGAGCCAGTTTGCCACCCATGTGACTGTGCATACATCAATGCTTTTCTTGAAAGCTGGCTGCTAATATTCCATTACTATCAAAAGCATTTATTGTCCTTACCAGTTATTCCAATTAAACTCCAAGAATTTGCATTGAGTTTTAACCCTTTCCATGAGAAATATGGCAGCATATTGTTATCATATTAAATATTTTCATATTTTTACTACCTTTGACATGATAGTTACAATGGTTTGGAAAAGTGCTTTAGCCACTGGCATAAGTGTTAAACCAGATGCTTCTCGAATTGGGCACCAATGATGCTGCTCAGAGCACTCCCAGCCAGGTCATGAGGCACTACAGGGATTTGGGAGTGGGGCTAAAAGGTCTCAATGTACAGGTGGTGTTCTCTTTGATCCTCCTGGTCTCGGGGTATGGATCCAGGTAGTGAACCAAAGACTGTGGTGCTGGTGTCATCAGGAAGGCTTTGGCTTCCATGACCCTAGCCTGCTCTTCCACGAGAGAGGGAGGGAGCTGCCTTAATGGACTGGGCAACGCCAACATCCTGAGGGATAGCCAGCACAGGTTTGTTGTGGGTAGGTTTTGCTTGACCAATCTCATTTCCTTCTATGACCAGGTGACCTATCACCTGGGCGAGGGAGAAGAGTTTGATGTCATATATCTTGACTTCAAAAAAGCATTCAATCTGGTATCCCATGATGATCACCTCCTGATGAAACTGGCCAATTGTGGTCTTGGGTCCACCACGATCCACTGACTGGGAAATTGGCTTTGTGGTCG
>NW_017728906.1:53187272-53206661 GCF_001723895.1 Crocodylus porosus | reverse complement strand
GACAGGCTGAGAGCCATGGGGCTCTTTAGCCTGGAAAAGCGCAGGCTCAGGGGTGATCTCATGGCCACCTATAAGTTTATCAGGGGTGACCACCAGTATCTGCAGGAACGTTTGTTCACCACAGCGCCCCAAGGGATGACGAGGTCGAACAGTTATAAACTACCGCAAGACCATTTCAGGTTGGACATAAGGAATAATTTCTTTACTGTCTGAGCCCCCAAGGTCTGGAACAGCCTGCCAATGGAGATGGTTCAAGCACCTACTTTGAACACCTTCAAGTGTGAATTGGATGCTTATCTTGTTGGGATCCTATGACCCCAGCTGACTTCCTGCCCTTTGGGCGGGGCGCTGGACTTAGTGATCTTCCAAGGTCCCTTCCAGCCCTAATGTCTATGAAATTCTGGTTTTGTCTGCAATATTCTTACTTTTTCTCTGTTGTCATGACATGAACAAGAACATGGCAGCATAGCAAAACCTACTACCTATATGATACTTGAGATTTGATGTAGTCAAATCTATTCTATAGGAGTGGGGCTCTTTAATTAACTAGGAGGTGATAAGGGTACATCTGGACCTCTCTCTTTCTTTATATTACTACAACAAAGTTAGCTCAACAGAATTGCCATATTGGAAGGAGGTAACCAGAGTTTCCAAATGTGTTGTAGTTTGAAAAATTAATGAAATGTATCTCCCTATAGGAATGAGTGTGTTGTTAGATTGTGACAAGCAGTTTTTCAGGAGCTAGACCCTGGAAGGATTCCAGATTGAGGTCATTTTTTATTTGCAAACAACAGCTCACAGGAATGGGAGATGCACTGTATCCTATGCTTTGAAAGAGCATTTTTCTGTTTTAGAAGAGTTTTTCTACAACTTTCTGATCCTTATCCTCCCTTTAACTTGAAAATACTAAAGGCATATAGAAACCCCATGTTCTTTGCTTGGCTTTCATCAGTCAGAGAAGATTTATTGTTAGTAAGCCTTTGACATCTGGTTACAAATTGTTAAGAAAAGGAAATGTAGCTTAAGAAGTTATCTTTGCCAAGTTAAATCCCTTTATTTCCATAAGTTGCAAAATGTAACACAATGGATGGTAAGCTTAGTCCAAGGATCTGAATGAACACTGGAAATACAGGTGCAAAGGTCATAAACATGGGAATAAATAACAGTGCTAATGCATACAAGAGAAGTATTACAACAGAAGATGGAACAGATGCCATTATCCCTCAGTTCTACACAGCTCTTGATGAACCAGCCAAAATCAATGTTGGATTATTCATCTGAATAGCATAATACATCCAGATAAAACCAGGCACTTACAGGCTCTCTGACACTGACGAGTTTAACTACTAATCACAATTTTAGGCTGGAAATAAGGCTACTTTTCCTTTGCTGAGTGTGAGTACGTTTCCTCAAAAAGAACAGGGAAAAAAAAGTAAACATTAGCTAAGCATACATTTGAAAAAAATACAAAAAACTTAATCATAGTCTGAGATTTAAGATCCTTTTCAGACTGGTGGTGATCATTTCTCCAGATGTACAAGGATTTAGAAATAATAGTTATAACATCCAAAGTGTTTGCAAAGTAGCTCTTCCTGGGGCAAAGTAATTTATTATTTTCCTAGGTCAATCTAGATGAAAGGAAGAAGTTTCAAATTTTATCTTTCATAGAATCACAGATATTAGATATGGAAATTAGATTACCCAATCTATTTACTTGCTGATGGAAGGCTGTTTCTTAGCAGACACAGCTAAAGTCACTTGAAATGATAAAGGAATAGAATACCCGACACTGGCAATTAGATTAATGGCTGAGGGCACATTTGCTGAATTAACTCCAAACTGTAGTTTTAGCCACAAGTCAATAATCATTCCAGACCTAAACTGTAAGGACTGAGGGCACCCATTATGTGTACCAGACAACAGAATTTGCAGCTCTCAAGCTTAAGTCATAATAATAATACCAATTCCAATTTTCAGAAGGGCTGAGATTACCATCCTCAGATTTCAGAGGTCAAAACAATTATGATACATGGGGAAGGTAACTCACAGTCTATGGTCTGTGAACTCACGTACACTGGTTTACAGCCAGGTTGTGTTTTCAAGGTGATCCCAAAGGCTACATCTTTTATAGGAACTCCAATCACTATAACAAATGATAATGATTTATACCAACTAAATACCTGACCTATTTTTTAAAATTAAAAATCAAGGATTCAGCAGTAGACTGAAACGAAAGGAGAATTCTGTGGAAGGCTGTGTAGGTGCCAAATACATAAGGGTATTCCTATACCTCTGCACAGTAAGACTCCCTCTCCTCCTCATTACATCATCTGCAACTCTAGATTGGTTTGTTGTTGTTTGCTCATTTGTTATGATGTTGCTGCTATGGTACACAAGATGTCTAGAGTAGACTTTCTTGTGGACTTTTTGCACAAATGTGTTATATGGATGTCAATAGTCAAATAAACTATGGCTGTTACTTTTCCTCTCTCTCTATACATTATATGGGATGACTGAGCAATGTAGCACATGTACTAGTTGGAGAAGAATCATATATATTAGGAAAAATTGCACTCAGGTGATTTTTCTGATTAGACCACGCAATCTAGTCACTTGCCCCTGCAGGACTTGTCATGAATTAAGATACAGCTATTAATTCAAGTGTCTTTTTGCCACTGAAGTTTCTTCCAGTGCCCATCTCTCAAATAATGGCATTGCACAAATAGCAGGATAGGGTCAGGTTCCTTTTTGTGGGATGTCAATGACTTGAAGGTCAAATTTGATTCGAGTAGATTCAACAGGCCAATTTTGCTATTTTTTCAGTCTCCTTGTATTTAAATTCTACACTTTAGCACAAATGTAGTTAAATTCTTGCCTCATATATGTAAGTAAGCTTTTAGTTGTTTTTTAATTTTAATAGTTAAAACCTTCTCTCAACCAAAATCACTAATGCAAGAAAGCATTAAGGACAGAGATGTCCTAAAACATTACATAGATAAGGGAACATAATCTATAGAAATCTTTATTTTCCTCCTCCAAATAAATTCTAATCATAATATAACTTGGTCAAGTCCATATTTTCTCAAAAGTCTGAGGGAAACCTGCAACATTATAAATACAGCCTTTTCAGTAGTAAACAGGCAGTGAGGATGTCGATCTGTTCCTGGGTTAACAGAATATATTATTTCTGCCATATGTACTACATTTCCCAGATGCTGACAGAGTAGCTCTCCAAAACACTTGACATAACATCTGTCTAAGACAAGATCTGATAAATAATTAATCTAAATACAGATGAAGAATACCTGGCATGATTCCCATATATTAAAGATTAGTTATCACTATCTGCCATCACAATTCAGAATTTTTGCAGAAGGTTGCGATTCCAGGCAAAATGAAGACCTCAGTCATGAGTTCTGTTGTAACCTCATTCAAAATGAGAAGGACATAATTCCCCCTGTGCCCAAGCAGACAACTCTTCCTTCCCCACCAGGGCAGGAGGCAAGCAGAAATCAATATCTGAGGTGCCTAAATGGCATCAACAGTGAATTAGGCAAAGTACAGATGTTCAAAAAGCCCCTGGTAGAAGTGCTCTACTGCACTTTGCTTAAAGCACTATAAGGTAAGAGTGCAAGCAAACCAGACAGATGCTTACTGTTCACTTGGGGGCTTGAAGCCTGTCTGCACTGGCTCCTGGGGGCACTCCTGCATGCCTCCCAAGAGGCTACCAGAGTAGTGCCTCTCCCCAGCACTCCCCACCCCCCTGCTGCCAGTTGGCAGCTGTCACTAGTGGCTGGGGTGGGGTGGCGAGACCCCTGCCTGACTCAGACTTCTACGGGGGGAGAGATCCTAGAGCCTTTCCCTTGCAATCTCCCCCACCAACCAGCGGCATACTACTGCCTGGCCCATGCTGCTGCAGTGAGAGACCACCCCAGACTCCTCTTTCCTACAGCTGCACCCCCCACAAGCAGTGGTGAACTACAGGGCTGGAGCAACTGCAGGGACAAAATTTCCCTTCCCTTACCCCCTGCCTCCCAGCAAGGTTGCCTGCCAGGCTGGATTCAGAGGCTGTCACTCATCACTACTTGGGAAGAGCAAACAAGCTCTGCCCTGTGCAATGCCACCTGGGATGGCAGCAATTATACTCTAAGTTGAGTAAACCTTGATGAGATCTGGCACAGATGTTTGATAAAGCACTCTAACAGAAAACACTTTAGCTTGGTACACATTCATTGAGGGTTACTTTGGAACACAATCTGCCATTTTAAAGCACTCTAAGATCCATGAACATCCATTCAGCTACAGCTTTAGAGCACTTTTTGCCTGCTTAATGCGCAAGGGCTATACCTAGCCCTTGAGGCCATGTCTGGAAATCGATCCCTGGACAATTTATCCTATTCTTTGTGCACTGCTTGCTGAAAAATAGCATGTAAATCCTTTATAGTATATGCTCAGGGATGCACTCTCAGTCTCAACAACGTTCCTGAGAGAGCGATTAGGCACTGCTGTAATAGCAACTACCTAAAAATGTTACATCATGAGATGTGTGCAGAGTGGTAGAGCGTGCACAGGACTTCTTTCTAAGTAACAGTCATGGGATTGCTGCAGAAGGACATACATGCTTACAGTCATATTTTGGTTTTACTCATCCTCCTGAGATAGAGAGTGTAGCTGCAGTTTCTCACTTAGACTATATTTTGTAATCCAGGCTAAGGCAAAGGAAACAATCTTACAAAGTTGATGATGCACAAAGCAGAACAGAATCCAGCTCACTCACACATGTAGCCAGTTCCGCATTTGCAACAGGGATGACAATAATAATAATAATAATAATAATAATAATAATAATAATAATAAAAATAAACATAGTGAACCAAAGACTGTGGTGCTGGTGTCATAGGAAAGGCTTTGGCTTCCATGACCACAGCCCGATCTTTGGCTAGAGAGGCAGCGAGCTGCTGGGAAGAGATGGCCTCCACCTCTCCCCCCTGGGGAGGAGGCTCTTCTCAGCCAGACTGGCTGACCTGCTCCACTGGGCTTTAAACTAAGCCCTCTGGGGGACAGGAGGACTACCGCCACTGCTGGCCCACTGAGAAACCCTTGCAAAGCCAGCAGGCCAAGGCACTTAAGGAAGCCCACCCCTGCCCCAGCCCTGGTACAATCTGTGGGCAAGGCAAGAGCCCCCAAGAGGACTCTGTACAAAAATGCCAGGAGCTTGGAGAACAAACAGGAGAAGCTCGTCCTCCTTCTTAATGCAAGTAATTATGATGTCATAGGGATAACGGAGACCTGGTGAGACTCCACCCATGACGGGACCACGGGTGTAGATGGCTATACCCTGTACAGGAGGGATCATGTAGATAAAAGGGGCGGAGGTGTAGCTCTCTATGTTAAGGAAAGCTACATGTCCCTGCAAGATGATATTGGTGACGAGGGTGGATGACTGGTGACCCTCTGGGTTAAAATCCATGGAGAACACGGCACAGGGGACACAATGGTGGGAGGGTGGGAGTCTACTACAGACCTCCCACTCAAAGTCCTGAGCTTGACCAGGAGTTCACCTGGGAACTAACTGGCTGAAGCTGCACGCTCTAGGACCATGGTTGTCATGGGTGACTTCAATTACCCAGACATGTTGTGGGAGGATCACTCAGCAAAATCTGAGCGGTTGCAAAGCTTCCTCTCATGCATGGATGACCTCTACCTGACTCAAGAAGTCTACGGGCCAAAGAGAGGTAAAGTGCTGCTTGACCTGGTACTGGCTACTGGGGATGACCTAATCGGTTACCTAGTGATCGATGGGAAGCTGGGTGAGAGCGACCACGAGCTGATCACCTTCACCATCCACCATAAAGCTGGGAAGTCAGTCAGCAACACAGAAGTCCTTGGCTTCAGGAAAGCTGACTTTGACAAGCTCAGGAGGCTCATCATTGAGGCCCTAACGGACCATGACTCTAGGGATAGGGGAGTTCAAGAAGAGTGGTGGCTCCTCAAGGGAGTGATCCTCAGTGCACAAGCTAAGTCTATCCCATCTCAGAGGAAAGGCAGCAAGAGGGCACAGCAGCCCCCCTGGCTCTCCAGGGATCTAGAAGACCTCCTGAGGCTACATAGAAAGGCCTACAAAGGATGGAGGATGGGATTCCCCTTCCCAGGAGGATTATTCTGCACTGGTCTGGTCCTGCAGGGAGCAAACCAGGAAAACCAAGTCTAAAACAAAACTCCAACTCGCTTCGAGTACCTAGGACAATAAAAAGTCCTTTTTCAGATATGTGGGGAGCCAGAGGAAAAGCAAGAGCAACATTAAATCCCTGCTAAACCAGATTGGACAACTGACAACCAGGAAAAGCCAACCTACTAAAAGGGTACTTTGCGTCAGTCTTTCATCAGCCCCATGGGACGCGCATGCCCGCTATGGGACAGGGAGGTCCGGGTGAGGGAGATCCCCTGCCCTCCATCAATGCTGACCTCGTGAAGGAACACCTTGAGAGGCTGGATACCTTCAAGTCAGCTGGCCCTGATAATCTACACCCCAGGGTACTCAAGGAGCTGGCTAGCATTATAGCCTAGCCTCTGGCACAGATCTTTGAGAACTGGCGCTCTGGTGTAGTGCCTGAAGACTGGAAGAAGGCCAATGTGGTGCCTATCTTCAAGAAAGGGAGGAAAGTGGATCTGGCTAACTATAGGCCCATCAGCCTGACTTCTATTCCAGGGAAGATCTTAGAAAAGTTTATTAAAGAGGCCATCCTTAACGGACTGGGCAACGCCAACATTATAAGGGATAGCCAGCACAGGTTTGTTGTGGGCAGGTTTTGCTTGACCAATCTCATTTCCTTTTATGACCAGGTGACCTATCACCTGGGCAAGGGAGAAGAGTTTGTTGTCATATATCTTGACTTCAAAATAGCCTTCGATCTGGTATCCCACGATCACCTCTTGGCAAAACTCGACAATTGTGACTTCTGGTCCACCACAATCCACTGGCTGGGAAATTGGCTCCATGGTTGGACCCAGAGGGTAGTAATTGATGGAAGTCACTCATCACGGTGTCCTAAGGCTCCGTCCTTAGACCCATACTGTTCAACTTCTTCATTAATGATATGGACATTGGAGTGAGAAGCGGACTGGCCAAGTCTGCTGATGACACCAAACTTTGGGGCAAAGCATCCACACCAGAAGACAGGCGGGTGATCCAGGTAGACCTGGACAGGCTCAGCAAATGGGCGGACAAGAACCTGATGGTGTTTAACACCTAAAAATGCAAGGTTCTCCAACCTGGGGGAAAAAAACTTGCAGTATCCTTATAGGCTCAGCAGTGCTACGCTGGCTAGCACTATGAAAGAAAGAGACTTGGGGGGTCATGATTTACCACAAGATGAACATAAGCCTGCAATGCGATGCTGCAGCTAGTAAAGCAACCAAAACACTGGCTTGCATCCATAGATGCTTCTCCAGCAAAACCCAGGATGTCATTCTCCCCTTGTACTCGGCCTTGGTGAGGCCGCAGCTGGAGTACTGCGTCTAGTTTTGGGCTCCACAATTCAAAAAGGATGTGGAGAAGCTTGAGAGAGTCCAGAAAAGAGCCATGTGCATGATCAGTGGTCAGGAAAACAGACCTTACGACGACAGGCTGAGTCATGGGGCTTTTTAGCCTGGAAAAGCGCAGGCTCAGGGGTGATCTGATAGCTACCTATAAGTTTATCAGGGTGACCACCAGTATCTGCAGGAACGTTTGTTCACCAGAGCGCCCCAAGGGATGATGAGGTCAAACGGTCATAAACTACTACAAGACCATTTCAGGATGGACATAAGGAAGAATTTCATTACTGTCCGAGCTGCCAAGGTTGGTAACAGCCTGCCAGCGGAGGTGGTTCAAGCAGCTACATCGAACACCTTCAAGTGTAAATTGGATGCTTATCTTGCTGGGATCCTATGACCCCAGCTGACTTTCTGACCTTTGGACGGGGGGGCTGGACTCAATGATCTTCCGAGGTCCCTTCCAGCCCTAATGTCTATGAAATCTATGAAATAATAATAATGCACTTTTTCAGACAAGTATAAATATAGCCCTGAAAAGATGGGGGGAGGGAGACTATTATGACAAATAAGAATGTAATATTCCAAACAGTCACTTTTCAGAGTAGAAGCATACTTGAAAGACCCATCTTTTTCATGATACAGTAAAATATATATATATATCTCCTATTTGGAATATTACAGTAAAATAGATCAAATCTGCAGGTAAACGTGACCATTTTGCAAATATTAGTTCAAAGAAAAGCTTCATAAACTGCAAAAAATGCCTAGCATAAAAGAAAGAGAGTTATGAATTAAGATAAAGTAGATGGTGCACAGGCTGCGATAAGGCAGAAGAATGGATAAATTGCTCACCCACTTGCCTGTACAGGGTGATTTAAAATCCCCTCCATTAGCTATTCTCCCCTAAATCCTAAATAGTATATTCCCTATGAGGTAGCTAAGAAATAATATATGCTTTTCTTCCTGACCTAAAATAAAGGGCTATGAACTGGAAAAGACATGCACATCCTCTATTAAATGACACGCTTTTTTCCTGCTCGTCACTCCCAAACTGTACAAAGAAGCCATTACCACCAAATTATAGTCTACAAAATGCATGGAATGAAAACTCAGATGATTTGCATGGAGACAAAACAATACATTATATTCACAATGTAGGCTGAGAGTTTCATTAAACAAAGTTGTAGGCAAAGCCACATATCTTCTCTGTCTCTTGACTGTCTCTGTATATGTATATCCTATGCTCCATTAGCTCTGCACCAGCCTGGGAGATGTTTGCACGTAATAGCATTTCATTCTTGATTGAATTTACACTGAGTGCTCCCCTCCTAGTATATATATATATACCATTTTTCATTTTACTACCACTGGGAAGATTTTCTGAAGCTCAGATATTATTTGGGGATATTCACCTGATTATACTTTGAAACATAAGCAAAGATGAAAGGATCTGTCTGGTCTCCCTGGATAGCAAGTTGTGTGCCTTTCTCTAATGAAGAAAAATTTGCCTGTAGTTCTTATTCCTGGAAGAGTGATAATTACAATAGATCATGTGTGTTTGTTGTTGTTTGATTGATTGTTTCAAAAATAACTTCAAAGTGGCAGAAATTCATTGTTTCATATGCACACAGATGAGAGCATGACTCCTGATGGTCAGATAGTTAGCTAAATGACTTGGAAATTTGAGATCTCATCATCAGCTATTCATGACCCAAAACCATAAAGTTCATTTTGTTATGATATATTGTAATTATATTTTTCAAGAGCAAGAATTAAGACAGTGTTCTGTGCAAATGTTACAAAACTGTACTCCTTTTTTTCTTGTCACATGAGTACATAAAATATGTGAATTATAATTAATTAATGGTACAAAATCAGCAGTGGTTTAAAGTGATGATTACCAGAAAGATAAGATCCCTGAACAGCTTACAAAGGAAAGGAGAAGGGAAACAGTGAAACACACTGAAATGGAATGATATAATTAAGTATGCATTGGTTAATTTTACTATTTTTGTACATATTTTTTAAAATCCCCAATACATGAGCATTGGGGGCGGGGGCAATTAAGATTCAAAAGCATTATTCAAATGCTGTCAATGAATACATTTCCTCCTGTTTTTTTGCACATTCAGTGTACTAAACTGCATTTGGAAGGTGATAGATTTAAATGTTAATTCTACCTGTATCCTGCTTATTACTATACACTTTAAGATACCTAATTTTGTGGGGGAGGATGGGAGCGTGGTTAATTCCATGAAGTGAAAAATATCAGCAATTCTATCTACCATATTCATGGCTTGGATTGCCCCCCATATATCAATAAAATGCAAATTTTGGGGGCTTCATTAATTTTAAATCAGCTTGTGTTACTGTGTTTTTCTTTATGATTGCTGGAAAAAAAATTATCATTGAGTATGATGTGGGCAATTCAATGCTGCCTTTTCTTTCCCACAAAATCCTGTTCGCAAGGACCAATCACAGGTTCTCAATTTACAAAAGCTGAATGAACCCATGGGCTTTTGTAAAAGCCACTATATACAGTAATACTTCAGTGGAAAGTGCTTCCAAAAAAGAAACTTTCTATATTCTGAGTTTAATGTTACAACTTTTAAAAATTGCTCTGGTTTCAGAAGTCACGTGATTTGGGAGCCATAGAACACTTTTTATGTTTCATATTCTTTCAATTATGTCTGAAAGATATTTCAAAGGGAGATTCTATGCCCAATTACACCACATCGAATATTAGTGCCAAGACATAAGACACATTGCCAAGTGGTTTAAAATTAAACCATTACAAGAATAATGCTAGGGAAGACCGGGTTCAACTAAGATGGGCATATGGGGGAAGAAAAGAGAGAGTTCTGCAGAATAAAAGGAACTTGCTGAAGGCAGGATTGGTAAGAAAAATATAAAATAAACGAATGCCAAAAAGAGAAGTACTTTCTGTCAAGTGCTGTCAAAAGCACTAGCTATCTTTTATTTTATTTATTTTTTATTTGTTATCTTTCTTTTGATGTGCAGCAAACTGATAATGAGTGCTTTATTTATTTGGTATTCCTTTTGAAATAGCACAAGCATGTTTTTAAATACTTTTTTCAGCTTGAAACTCCATAATTAATTACATTGAGAAGACCTAGTTATACTATGTCAGAGGAAGGGAAGGCAGTTGGAAAATGAATCAAGCCTTTGAGGAGTTAAATCCCACTGGAAATTGTGTCTGGTCTACATATAGTTTAATGGCTCAATTTACCAGAAGGTCATGGATTTTGGTTCTATGACAGCTGGCCTGATACAGCAGAGAGGCAGGCTTGATGTTAAAAACCAAGGAATTTGTTGCATTTCAAATACAAGTAATTGAGTGGAAGCAAATTAGAATGATAACGACTGTATTTTTATTAGGACTTGCTGGATGCTGGATGCTTGATCCAGGAGCCCCAAGTGGGAAAACTGAAGCAATGACAGACTGAGAATTTTTTAAAATTTCCTTATAATCTCTAAAGGTTTCATTTGGCAGCTAGAGCATTAGTTTTATTGCACCTTTTTGGCTGAGATCTAACAAGAGGTAGTATTGATGTCATTAGACCTGCGTTTTGGTTAAGTCTGAAAATGGTCTCCAGGAGGTTTGAGGTCAGGTTTGGTATTACTGTGGAGGGGGTGAGGGGAGGTTTTACCCTTATTTCAGGTCAAAATGTCCGTAATAGCTACTTTTATTCCGTCCCATGAAAGGCAAGTGATAGGGCAATCTCAGCAGGTGCTTAAGCTATCAAGTAGCTTAGGGCCATGTCACACATTACACTTGTATTAAGTAACACATGTTCCGTTCTTGCTGGACTGTTCCACTGTGGCACAGGGTGCAAGTGCCATGCGATGGGGGAAGTATACAGCCAAATAGCTGAGGGGCAAGGCCAGGGACAGCCATAGTGCAGTGGGGGATAGGAGCAAGGCGCATGATGCTTGTGTGGTGTGCAGTCCCTACTTGTGCACCTAGTGGGGCATATGGCCCTTGATCACTTAGAAGTTGGACAACCCTGGTCTAACTTGAAGATCAGGGGGACAGACACTGATTACTTCTTGAGGGCAAGAAATTCCTAATTTCTTCAGTGCCTAGTGCAGGGGAGCTGGACCCCATGGTCTTGTGAGGTCCCTTCCAGCCCCTTACAATCTATGACTACAAAAATCCCTCTTACTCAGAAGTTTTTAAGATATATTAGAGATAAAAAGACAGAAATTTGGGTTAAAACTTTAAGAGAATTGCTGAATCAATTTTATCTTCTACAGATAGACCAGGAATTTTCTCCAGAAACACGAGGAAGATCTGAAGCTTAAAAATCTTATTTCTATTCAAAACAACTGGGGTTGTCACAACACCATAAAGGACTAGTGGTAAGATGCAACTAACAGGAAATGTCTACCTTAAAAAAAATTGCCCATTTCATGACTAACTTATAATACCTAAACAAAGCAATGAATGAATGAAGCGAACAAAGATTGCAAGATCTCTGGGGGGAAGCACTTTTGCAGTAGTGCTGAACACATTTTAAACTTTAAACCACTTTTAACACTTTAAACCAAGCATTTTTGGTATTTTTGGTTCTCAGTAGAGCCCTGGGGTTTTGATCCTTGACTGGTCCCCTGGTTCTCTTGGAGCAAAAATACACTAAGTAACGAATGCACAAAACCCATTAAACAGCTTATGATGGCAGAAATCCATAAAGCCAAGAAACTGAAAAATTAAGCTGTACGTATTTTTCTCTTCCCTTCCATGCACTGTTATATATGCCTAAAGATTACCACAACTACCTTGCGTGAGACCTTCTATACACCAATACCTTAACTGTTTTCACTTCCAGCTCCCTTTTCCAAATTAGGCCCTTCCAGTACCATTGGCTGCAGATATCTGGTGCAGCAGTCTATTGTACGTTAGCCCGGTAAAGGGGTGATGGCTGGCTTTTGAAGGTGGCTGTAAATAGTAAACAGTCATTCATCAGCCATCTTCCTCACAAGGGCTGCTCTTCATGGGCATGTCTACATATGGTGCTATGTCACTGTAGTAACATGCTACTGTGACAGAGCATCAGCAGGCACAAACCATGACGCCACAGCTACATGGCCATAGCAACACACTCCCTTGGTATAGTGGATTGCTACAGCGACATAGCAGTAAAAATAACCATACGCCACTGACACAGTGGCAGTACGAGTTACTGTTCTGTAGGGGCATATATAGATGCACTCACTATTCTCCTCTCATGTCAGCTTTAAATGAAGTTTTATATCAGCTTCATGAGCTGAATGATATCAGTTTACATGAGACCAAGTGTCCTTTAAATTAATAAGGAATCATTTATTAAATGTGAACTTCTCTAAACACATTAAATAAAGTTGCTTAAAATTAAATTGAAAAATAAGCTAAAGTAAAGTTTAAAATATTATTGATTTTGATCACAGGGAAGGGTAGTTCATGCATTGCTACAGATCTTCTGTGTCACGCCACACTACTCTGCACAATGTTTTTGTTACAGTCTTGCCTTTCAGATACAGGAAGGGTCCATATGAACAGAGAATTTACAATACAATAATAATAAAGCTAAATATAGAACAAAGACACATACAGATGGTAAACCATATGTCAATCCCTTGGCCATTATCTTTGCAGAGGGCTCCACTCCAGGCCATCTTCAAAACTGTTTGCATTAAGAAATGAATGTGCATAATGCACAAACATGTATCTAAGATAACTGACATTAAAGAATAACATCCCACTAACTAGAAAGATGGCATTCTTCTCCACAGGTTTTAGAATTCAGATTATGGCACAGGTTATGTTATTAACAGGGACCCTGGTTTTCCCAGATTTAAAAAAATCCACAATTTTTGGTTAAAAATTAAACATAAGCTAGATATAGCTGCAGATGCATAGTGGTGTAACTATTTCATTCAAATCAGGGAAAAATGTGGATTTGGGGTTACTTTTTTATTTTTTTAACTGAATTTTTTTTTTTTTAATCAGGGAAAACCAGGATCCCTCATTATTAATATGTGTATTGTGGAACTCATGGAAATAGTTATTTGGACTCATAATCTAGTCATTATGTTAATGGTTATCAGCCAATTTGTTTCTTATAATGGTATAAAGCAGATCATGTAAAGTTAAAATAATTTACAGAATAAGTATGTTTGATGGCTCTTGGTGGTTTTGTAGAAGACTGTAGAAAGGCTATAATGGCCCCTAATACATGTGATACAGTAATCCCAGTATATTAGAAAGTCAGTGCACATGAGTTTTGAAAGAATGTGAAAAACAACTTCTAAATTATGCTAAAAAAGAAAAAAATGTGAAATGATTGTTATTGCCTAGGCATGTAGAGACATTTCCTATGAAATGGACTAAAAACACAGCTACTTAAAACTTGTTAGTAATTAGAACAACAGGAAGAAAATGTCCAATTGCTCACAAAGACAAATCTCCAGAGATAGTAAAATGATTAAACACTAAAAAGAAAGACATGCATCAGTACAGGGGTGCTGCTTGTAATCTGGTCTACTGGCCTCTGCACAGGTCCTGAAATCTGGGGGTGGGAGAGCAGTGGCAATTAATACTCATCCTCTCACAGTTGGATTAGCCCCTGGCTGGGCTGGGTCTGTATGGAGGGATTGGGCCCATTCCTGCAGGGCTGGATTGAGCTGGGGCCCATGCAGCTGCACAGGGCTGGCTAGACCGGGGACCCGATGCAGCTGTGTGGGGCTGGCCAGGCCAGGGCTTGGCCCTTTACAGCTGCACTGGCCTAGCAGTTCATGAGTGGTTACTGGCTGCAACATATTTCCAGCCCCACATTTCTGTGGATCAAGCCCAGCCAGACTATTTCTGTGTAGCTGCACTGGGCACGAGCTAAGCTAGCACCATGCACTGGACTGGGCCCCACGCACGGATAGGATCCAGCCTGTGGACAAACCTGGCACAGCTCATCTGTCCCACGGGCCAAAAAGGTTGTCTACTACTGTAATATATAATACTTGATATATATAAAAAATATATATTATATATATAATTTCTTTCTTTAGCAAGACACCTAACCTCCCTTTGCTGATCTTCATGAGGAATGGTACTGAACCTGACAAGGACCAAGAAAGAAAAGAAGACTGAAGCAAGAGTTGCTTTATGCGTGGAGGTGACTAAGTACTAATATGAGACTTCACCCACAGGAAATTCCACAGGCCATACCTACAAATTTTAGTTTTGCTCCAGAATGAAAAATAGACATTTCAAATTTTCCACAGAACAGATATCCCAAAGATACTTATTTGAAAAGCCTAACCTTTTTGCTTAAATTCTATAAATGAAATGAAGGTTTTCCTCTTTTAACTTTTTATTTATATTTGATTGTAAATTTTTCATTTAATCTTAATTCTATGTTTTTTCTTTTTGGTTTTCATATTGTATTTAAATATAATTTTCACTTACATTATTATAATCTTTACATATAAATATGGATGTTACCTTTTTATTATTACAAGGACCCTTTAATTAATAGCTGTTCTCATTTGCCTATCAACAGTGTCTCCTGTTTGATACTTATATGAAACAGGTTGACACTTTGAACAAGCAAACAAAACAACAAAATATTCCCACATTATCCTTGAGTCATTTTTCTAGGCTATTAAAAAAGACTGCTACTCTTTTTACAACTGAGTACTGATCATATTTTCCTGTCAGGGAGAGAAACTATCAAAATGCTTCATTACCATATCAAACAGGAGACACTCTGAAGAGTAAAATAAGATAGAATGATTCATTCTACTTATTACAAAAGCCATTGTTTTTAAATGTTTAAAAATAGTAGAAAATCTAAATCAACTCAACCATAAAATTGGGATGGAGCACTTAGGGCTGAAAAGGAGACGGGAGTAACCTAGCAAGAAACCAGGTAGGTTTCCAGGCCCTACTGCCTTCTGTAGAGTAATTTCATTCTTCCCTGATCTATAAGCATGGGGGCTTATTTATACTAGTGAAAATGGTAGAGCACATTTTTTTAATCCTGTTTAATTTGCATATTACTACTGGGAATTGCCCAAGTTTTACTGGATTGTTAGGCAGCAGTTTTGCCCTGGAATGGTTCGACTCCATACGTCCTACCAACAGAAATTTCTCCAGTTGAAAAATTTCTGACAAGTTTCCTGCAGTATTTCCCAGAGGCAGCAGGCTGGATTCTGCTAAAGTACACATACTGTAATATAAACACATGAAAACATTATTTTTTTAGATGCATATTTCAAGGACCCAGATTTCCTGAATCCAAAAATAAGAAAACCTTATATTCAAATCAAATAAAACCACTCCTTCATTCTAAACAGTCTCACATATATTCCTTCATGCAGCCACGATTTATGTATTTATCCTCATTATATTTGGTTATTTATTGACATGCTATTTAAATAGAAAATTAAATAAAATTATTTTTACATGATATTTTATAATGTTGATCAAAAAACCTGTATAAAATGTTGCTACGTGTAATTTACGTCATTATCAATTTCATGTTTTTTAAGCAACAAACCCTGCACTTACTTCTATTCTCAACAACAAGGGGCAAGCTCTGTGAGATGCTAATACAGTTATCAGTGCGCTAACTCTCAGCGTATTTCAGGATTTGCTTCCTAGTATCTTTAGTTCCTAGTATCCACAGCAGCAGACGTCTTTTTAACATTAAGGGAGACACGTACAGTTCAACCAAACTGGATAAAAGGGCATTTGTGATAGTATTTCTGATAAGTTTTTAAAAAAAAGAAAATCTATCCAGACGAAAGACCATCAGCACCTCTCAATTTTTTGGTTTATTCATATACTTCTTGTTATGTAGTCATTTAGATGAAAAACTCAACATTTTTTTTTAAAAGGTCAATTTTAAATATTTTGTCTCCATTCATCTATGTCCTCACCTTGGAGGTCTTCCTACTTCATTATTTATTTCTACTTCAGGAAATAAAAACAATCCTGCTAGAGAAAAACTCTGGAAAGTGGGATTTTTTTAAAGCCAGTCTTAAAGCAATACTTTTGTAAGCAGCATATAACTGGAAAAATGGAATCTATACTACTCTCAAGTGCAAACATGTGACACCATGAACATTTGTCCTTTGGGCAAATACAGCAGGTAAGAGCATTGTATTTGAGATGTATGAGCCATCACATGAAGGAAGAAAATAATGGGCTGGCTGAAGTGACTAAAGCTCTGTACATGGGATTCAGGTTTCACTGAATGCACTCTTTTTCTGAATATTTGGAAAGTAAGAAAAATGGGGAACCCAAACAGGATCACAATAAAACTTCTTAGAATGGATTTGGTGATCTTGTTTATTTGTGTCCACCAGAAACCAGACAGAAGACAGAGCAATGTCCCATATTCACTCTATTACAGGTCTTCAGGAAGTCCTTTCCTGGAACCTAACCCTGTAAAGTGCTGAGCAACCTGGCTACATTCATATAGTCCTTAAACAGATGTTTAATTCTAAATACGTGTTTAGTCCAACTAATTTCAGTGGAATTATGTCCATATTTCAAGTTAAACACATGGTGAACCAAGTTCCTACCCTTTCCTGAAGAATTCAGTTGTTTACCTCAGGTATGGATATCCAAGGGTTTTTCTTGTCCTACACCAGTGGGGGCCAAACTTTTTGGCAGTGCTGCTACAAACTATCCCCACCCCTTACCCACTTTGATCCTTTTGTCTTTATTTGATCTGATTCTCTGCTTCCTGCCTGACCTGTTGCTCTGCTTTCAGCCCCTTGCCCTATCTGCCACTGTGCTACTTGTCCCCTCTCTAGCCTGCCATTCACCAGACACAGAGGCTGGCCACCCCTGAACTAATAGACCCCTGAACTCCAAATGATGGGGAGTTGTCAGCTGTAAATTTTTGTGAAACAAAGCGTGTGTGTGTGTGTGTGTGTGTGTGTGTGTGTGTGTGTGTGTGTTGGGGGGCGGGGGGAGAGACGAGGACACAGCCTGCAACATTTCAGTAAAACAAAGCTATTAGTATTGCTTTACCGCACTGCATATTCAATGGCACAGGAAGCTAGACAGCATTCCACTGAAAAAATAAAACCATTGATGAAAATACTATAACAAAGAAATATTATTTTCCCTTCCATTTCTGATATTCCTTTCATCCCTCTACATTTTCAGTTCTTTAAAATGAGAAAAATATGTATTTAAAAACAGAGATGAGGTCAGCATATGCTATGAGTTATATAAAACGTCTAACTGCATTATTAACATGCTGAGTGGGATATAATACCCAGGGCTGACCTTAGCAGTTTTGGGCAGCAAAAACACATTTGATCAATCTTCAATTTAACTGATTCCTGTAACACATTGCGATGCCACTATCCACAGACCCAGTCTTAAGAGATGACTGGACTAAACGACCCCCAAAGTAAGTGAACTCTTTGTGCAGACTGAAAGCACATGGAATGTTACTAAATATATAGGCAGACAAGGTTCTTTGGGTGAATCTGATACCTTTTATTAGACCAACTTAAATAGTTGGAAAACAATTACTAAGCAAGATTTTGGGTTCAAAAACCCTTTGTCAGGCTAAGGAAGTTTCAGCAGTTGGTGTGTGCTCTTCCTGGATGGAACTAAATATATTAGATACATAACTAAAATAGATAAAGAGAGAGTTAGGTAAAAGGTGAGATCTCCTTCACACTTTATACAAACTAGCTCTTTTCCAGAGCTAATCCTACTCTCAGGTCCTGAATTTTATGCCCATTTTTTGTCCTGTAGTTCTGAGCCTAGTTAAGCCTCAGAGGTATTTTAATTTTTGATGTCTGGTAGTGCCTAGTAGGGATGGCTGAAATTCAGCAATATATAAGCCACACCTCCAAAATACCCTATATGCTATATGCTGGGTTTCAAAAGGCATTGGTGGAGATCCAGTCACACAACCCTCTGCTACTTGTGCTTCATTCAGGGCTATTCTTAACTGTTCAGGAAACATGGGCTGGGATCTGTCCCAGTAACATCTTGAATTAATCAAGCTTTCAGTCCTTCCTCTATGTACACTTAATATGTTTATAAGCTTTACCTAAGTATATAAGTAATTATGATCTGAGAGGCTTATTTTGACAAATTCTGCCAAAATTTTGACAAACAAGTTATTTTTATTGTGCAAGTATTCCCATTCATAGAAAGAGAGCAATATGAATATTTTAGAAGTACTGTACAGTATACACCATTTATCTGTTAGATTATACTGGTTATGCCAAGAACTAAAATATTATTGATCTTATTGATCTGTACCTCCCCAAAATTTGGGGAGTGAAGTATGAAAATCTTCAAACATCTTTTCTTCTTTAATTAGAAGCAGTTCTTGGGTCTTGCACTTCTTACTGAAACACTTAGCTCTGAGAATCTGATTTATAAATACAAAGAAATACCATCTCTCTCTTTGATCTTTGCACAGGTTCTAAGAAGGCATATATTAATGACTAGATGACTTATATTGGCAAAGTATGCTTTCCTAAATACATTATTTATGTTGATCAAATATGCTTTGGAAGGAATCTCAGGAATCCTATACTAGATCCTCTCCTTTAGTTTAAATAATCTAGAGGAATAGCATTCTATCATTTTTTCTTACTTCAGAACCACTTTATTATATGAATTGATACCATACGATTAGCTGAAGGATTATGCCAAATAAGAAATGTATATGTGGGTTAGGAAATGATTAGTGAGATGCAGGACTCAGGGGCTAAATGCAGACATTTGTGTGTGTGGGGGGGTTGGGATGAGATTAGATCAGGTTCAAAATGGCCACTCAATCTAAGGTAAGTCAGGATGGGGAGGCTAGTGGG
>NW_017728906.1:53149602-53187172 GCF_001723895.1 Crocodylus porosus | reverse complement strand
GGAGGAATAGGGGGGCAAGCAGGTTCAGCGGGTTTGTGGTCTGTAGGGAGGGTTGGGGGCGTAAATATCATCTGTGGAGGTAAAGGGGAAGCAGGGGGCATCTGTGGGGGGTTTGCTGGGGTCAGGAGGACTTGTACAGACCAGTCACCCCTCCCTGGTGAACCCACATCCCCATCCCTCCCCCCAGTGGAACTTACTCTCTTAGCTCCTGGAGACAGTGAATGCTGATAAAACCAGTGGCACCTGGAACAGCATGCAGGATGGGGAGGGTTGGCTAGTCTGTGGGGTGGGGGGCAAGGACCTGGGAGGGCTAAAATAGCCCAGTGCTAGGCAGAGGGGTGTGAAAAGTGCAGCGCTGGGGCTGGTGGCTTGGCTTTCCCAGCCCTGGGGCTGTGTAGATGACTGTATAGAAGTTCCATGCCACAGTCTAACCTAGATGGACTAAGTTGGATACTACAATCACTCCAGGTCTATTTCAGACCAGGTTCTGGAATTTTTAGCTGGTCTGTGCACACAGGCTTCTGTATAGTTATAGGTTTAGATTGATTTCTGATCACTGAGACTGAGTTGGTGCACAAGGCCCACACTGGGTCAAACTAAGTTATATCAGGAATTTAACCTCTCCCTAACACTTCCTCTCCCTTCTGCACTTAGCCTGGGTCACTAAGTATTAATGGTAAATGTGAGCCGATATCATTGAATGCTCTTTGCAAAATTCCACCAGACACTTCTTAGTTTATAAATTTATTCTCAAGGAAAAATTAAACACAAGATTCTCAAAGGAGCTTTAGGACATGTCTATACCACCTCCTTGATAAGCTCAGGACTGCTGCTGAGAATCAAGCCCATCCCAGTCACACTACACAGAAGTCAGTAATTAGAGTTTATGACTGACCTTCCTCTAGAGGGAATTCTCTACTTGTATGTAAAATCCCAGAGTCCATATTATTCCTATTACAGACCAGTGTTCATATCAGGTATCTACTGGGATCAATAGGTAGCATTTCCAGAGTGAACATTTCACAACAGGTTGGGAAAATGTTCATCCCCTTCCTAAAAGAACTATCTGTTTCAAGTTCAGTTTCATTAAAAAGCTCTCCTGGGACATCATGTTTATTTTTCCTACACAGGAAGCCTTGTTTCCTTCTTTTCCCCTGTGAAATGAGCAAGTATATCAATCAGTCTCTGTAGTTTAAATTTGCATTCTATGATTACAACTGGATTCAAATTTTCTACATTGCATTATTACTAAGCAAAGGAGCTGTTCTGATCTTAATGAGTTCTGAATAAAAAAAACCCCACTCCTATTTTTGCTTCTAGTTATCATTATTTTTATATAGTATATTATTAAAGCCAAAATATGAAGATTTCAGATTGCACAACAGTCTGTTCTGGTCCTACATGACATCTGAAGCTGTCTGCATTACCTAGGCTATACAATACACTTTCCAGGCCCTGCAGCAGACCAGAACTGGGCAGTTCCCTGCAGTGAATTCTGGCCCACATCCAGCAAAGCACATAGGCACATTCTAAACTCCCAAGGAACTTGTAGGATTCTGGCATACCTGACCCCGTATTTACAGAATCAAAACACTTGCTCCTGCCCTTATTTCACAAATGATGCTATATTTGCTAACCAACGTTTAAAACTTTCCAACATGCATCTTTAACACATTCTCCCATTCCTCCCCTTATAATATCCATGGAGACAGTTCACTGTCCTGCTACAAATAGTCTCTTGAAAATTCTCCTCTTTTATAAAGCACACAAAAACTCATCAGTGCTTTGGTTAGTCCATTTGTTTACTGCGAGTATCGTTTCTCGAGATGATCCATACAGATTCATTGTTTCCTTGTGGTCCATTCAGTGGTGGATCCAGACAGGGTGATGCAAGAGTGGTCTGACCCCTGCCTTCGGTTGCGCTGCACGTAATTCTCTACACGGTGTCAGGCCAGAGCCCCTGCTTTTCCTCAGTACAGAGCCCAGAGGTTGAACAGGACCACTGCCATTTGTCCCCTCCTTTTTCCTGCTGCTGAATTCAGGGGGGAGGGAGGGAGGGAAAGGGTGAACGACCTCAGTATTTGTGCTCTGGGCTCCAGTGCCATGCAAAAGCCAAGGCTCTGGCCAGATACTGCTTTGATCAGCTGGTGAAATTAGAGCTTGCGTGGAACCCCAGTAAGAGCCTGCGCTGACCAGGCTGTTTCTTCAGAGCACGCTAGACATGTGCAGCACAGCGAAAAGGAGGGGTGGGAGGAGTGCACCCCTTTGCCCCATACCTGGATCCACAACTGGTTCCATTCAATTTCTGGCCAACTGTTGTAAATAATCTTAGATTATAAACTCTTTGGGACAGGGACCATTTTGTGTGTGCTTATACACTGGCTAGTGCAATGGAATTCTGACCTTGAATTTGTACTACTAATAAATTACAACACCTTTAAACAAGAAGTCACAAGGAACAGTCACAACTAAGACTTTTACTGGACTGGAGTCCTTATACTCATTCCATGAGTCAGATAAAGGAACTACCAAAAATCCTTTAGCTACTGAACAAGCATAACCTGGAGAATGAAAAAGCAAACTTCAAATCATCAGCATACAAATACAATTTAGTAATGCTCTGAAGTTCCCCAATCAAGTTCACTGTCTGCATCCTCTCTTTACTGACCTAATAGGGTTGCCAATATGTGCCTACTGTGATGTTTTCTTTTTTGAATGGAACTATATTTGACAGAATATGTAGCAGATCATTTCCCCTTCGGCCAGCAACAATCAGAAGGAAATGACCCACAGTCACTATTAATGCATTTTGTTTCAAACTGATGATTAGAGCCTGACCGGAAGCAAATTGCTATATATTAAACATCTCCTGTTTCCTTCAATTAGTTTTGTGCCATATTTTACAGGTATAATAATTTTGCAGATGCTTCTACCAAAACAGAAAAATTAGTGGCTGCTAGTTGCCTCTCCCGGAGACATTTTTGGGGGCAGCTTTTTTTATTACTGCAGGGAAAAAAAACCCTTATTCTTTAATATGGCATAACAAGCTGGCAAAACTATTTTAAAATATCTGCTTACTTTATGGCTATACAGCAATAAAAAGGAGTCCCCTGGAATATATTCTCTATCCCAGGAGGTCCAATTTTCAGAGTCATGGAAGTTTTTCATTCCCCCCCACCCTCCCTTTTTAAAGACTCAGCTTTCTTTTGGGTACAGGTCCCTCTAGAGTATTACGATGCATTTTCTACCCTTTAAGAGTAAGCTTAAGGGATGATAGTCGGTTTTTTCTCCCCTCCTTTTTGCTGTCTTCTGTAAAATGTTAAGGTCTTTCAAAATGAAGATATCATTGTTCTAACCTTTTTAGTGTGTTTAGAACTCCACTTAATTATTAATATATTTTTCATTTCAAGCACATAAGCCAACCTTTCAGTATTTCTTTTAAATTGAAATTATTGTTCAGTTTACAAGCTGAACAGCATTACATAGTCTAATAATATTATACCTCATTATATCATGTTAAAAAGAACAGCATTGACACTTTAAAAGGTACATAAACAATCACTCTAGACTCATGGGTGAAAAGATCCAGAGTCAAATTCACTCTGAAGAAGAGGGCTGGCTTATGGCTCTCCATACCACAGGATCCCTGAATAAGGGTGGCCACAGAGTTCTGCTAGTTGAGCACTGGCAGGGGAATACCAACGGCATCTTCTTGAAGTATGCAGACTTAATTTAAATTCCAGTCCTGCTCTGAGGACAGGCTAAGCCTAGTTCAGTAACAGGCTCAGGCATATGGCTGCAAAAAAGAGCGATGCTAACAATGCAACCCACAGACTGGAGTGGCAACAGAAGAATTTCACTTCCCAATCGACATGCATTTTACCTGACCACAGTCCAAGTCTGAATTTTGCACCCACTCTGCATGTTTCTCCGTTTTTCAACCTTTATTTTTTTTTAAGGACCAATACAGTGGGATTCTATAATGGAATTATTGTGGTACTTTTAGTGGAACTATCGTGGTAATTACAGAGACCAGCAGCTCTCTGTAGGTGACCTTGTCCCTTTTGGTTCAAGGATGATGATACTACTACAGTATAACCTCATAAATCCAGCATGGTTGGGACCAAGCACCTGCTGGAAATTTGAAAATGGCAGATTTTTGAAACCAGACTGGGGACAGTTGCGGAGTGGTGGGGATTGCGGGGTGGTAGGGTGGCCGGTCCTGGAGCAGCAGCCACATGCAGAATGGCAGTGCGGGCTGATGGATGGCAGTGGCAGCCACCACATGGAAGTTGCCCCCTCCAATGCTCTGGGACTGGCCACCACTACTCCTTGATGTGTGGGATTTTCTAGAATTCTGGATTTTTGATATCCAGATTTATGAGGTTATACTGTACTAGTACTAACTCTTACACTCTGCTGTATAAGCTAATAAGAGGCTTCCGTTAGCTCCAGAAGGGCCTTGACTGCATCTGTTAGAAGATATCATGTTCTTAAATATACTGTACCTGATCCTTCTGCCTGAGAAGTTAATAGTGGATATCTACAGTCGAAAATCAAAGAGCCCAGTACTCCAGCCAGCAAATCCAAAGTAGAAATCATTACTAACACTGCTTAACTGATATCTGTTTTCTCAAAAGACAGCTGGTACACGTATTTTCAATTACATTTAACAATGTTAAAAGGTGGAAGGGCAGTAACAATTTATTTTGAAATTAAGAGACAGAAGGGATTGGGGGAAAAAAGCCTCAAGCAAGTATAGTATTTTGTTTAACTCAAAACCAGTGGCAATGCTTAGGGGGTGCATGGGGGTCCCTGAGAGCGCTGGTGCACCCCCTTATAGCCAGCGCTCCCCACTTAGGCAACAGGTGGTGGGGCAGGCAGGAGCACCTATTTCCCTTGTGAATGCTGGCTGGGGAGTGGGGGCACTAGGAGAAGCAACGCTGGCACTTCCAGGAACACGAGCTGGTGAAATCAGCCACAGAGGGACCCGCCTCCCCACTTGCTGAATGGCTAGTTTACCATGCTCAAAATCTTGATTTTTTTCTAACCATTCACTACTTTCAGAGGAAATCTGGTAACTTGTAAGGGAAAAATGTTCCAACCTGAATTTCTAAGGATGCCAATAGACGTCTTTATAACAGAGGCTTCCTGCTGTCCTAAATAAGAAAGCATTACTACCTTTCCAGAATAAAGCAAAAGAGAATAATTTATTGAACCTGTCCCTGTGTCCACTCTTTTTTCTTTTTTACATAGGAAATAAATGGCTCTTTGAGCCTAAAATTTCCTGACTGCTCTAAAGTCATGAGACTATAATGAGGCATCATCTGAAGCCAATTGATTTGAACTTTATTCCATCATTTCTCTAAGCAGTCTATACCTTAAAATATATTAATCACTTTGCCTCAACTTTAACTTGAGATGAAGGTTATAGACAGGAACTTAGCCTGTTTTGTCAGAAATGTTGCTTATATCACTACCTTGAATCCCAACATTGCACAAGATCAATCACTTTTGTACTGCCAATGTGTACAGAGCAGTATTTTTCCCTTGATGATTTCATGGGGTAAAAAGTCATACACACCAATATTAAGTTCTGGATTTCAAGCGGCTTTCACTTAAAGCAGTGCTTTTCAAACTTTTTTTGACCTATACCTACAAAATATTGCTGCTTGTATCACCTGCACTCAATACATCTCTGCACATTCATTCCTTAGGAAGAGTTTTAACATCAATTTCAATATGTACCAGTGCCAGTACTTACCACGTGCTGACCAACCCCAAACTCCAGCACGTATACCAGGTTGAAAAGCACTGATTAAAATTGCACATATGCCTATTGGTATATTCTCTAAATGTTTTAGTATATCTGCATTAGAGAAAGATATATTTATTATGGGAAAAATTTGGTTTCAATGATATCTTGACAAACAAAAAATTAATTATAGATAGGATGAAATTATAAGGCATACGGATCTATTTTTCCTGTACAAAAACTTCTTTCCACCACACAACATATGCATTGCTTCCTGCAATCTATGCTGCTTGTGGTTTTAAAATAGAAAGATAACACTAAAATGAGATTATTTTATTTTATTTTTACATGTGACTTCTCTAAGTTATTATAAAACCAGTCTTACAATTCCAAATGACTAGGGACACTTGCAAACTGAGTTCACTTGAGGGCTAATGATGTCTTAAGCTTTTTCCTCCATAAATGTGGTAGAGTTAGTGACTATGATCTTGTGACACAATCAGAGTGAAATGAACCTGACCAAAATGCCCTGAGAGATTTACTTTCAATAACATTATATGTTGCTGTGTAAGGAAAGGATAGATTAAGGTCACTTGTTTAACCTCAGTGATTTGTAAGACACCTTTTTTCATGTACTGCAACAAGAATGGTATTTTTGAAGGTTTAAAATACTCTCGATTGCATTTGGTAAAGGAATCATGCCTCATTCTTTTTAAAGGAAAAGAAAATAAATGAAAGAAATGGTATAAAAATAGGCCAATACTTACAGAAGTGACTAATAGTTTGGGGCATCATAATGTGTGGATGCACAATTTGAGATAGTTTACAAAAACAAAGGTTTATAACGTAAGTCTCTGCACAATTAAACTATCCTTCAAGGTACCTCAGATCAAGTCTTAAAAAACGGAAGCACCAAATATTACATGACCAGCATGGAGTTTAACTGTGTATGGGTTTTTCAGTCATCTTGAGATCCATAATGCTCATAACCAGGGCATATATGGGACAGTAGCACTGAGTTAAGGATAAACCTTTCTATTCAAATTGTCAGTAGTACTTCCTTTCCTTTTGCCCAGTGGCATACTGGTTAGAGCAGTCACACAGGAAGTGGGATATCCAGGTTCTAGTGTTGTTATATAACTAGAGGGGATTCATAAGTACTACTTATGCCACTTCCCAGGAGACTGCTTACTGCCAGGTTACAGGAAATATCCTGGGTAGAGCCTTCTTGAGCTATCAGGACTGTTCATCCATTTTTACATTAGACAGCCATTGGTTAGAAACATAATTAAGTCTGGTAGTAGGGAGTGCAGCACAAGACTTGCCCATCCTTGGACTACAAGTCTATGCTTCCTCTTGCTTGCTTTCTTTTGGCCTCATGAATGCTGCATTATAGCCAGCCCAGTAGTCCATCTTTAACAAGAAAAGTAAAGTAAAAGGGATCCTCAGTCAGACTACTCCGTAGTTTTGTGATTAGGAAATTCTGAAAGGAAGTGGGAGATGTGGGTTTCAGCCCGCTCAGGACACAAAGAGCCTGGAATAGAGGTTCCTTTCCAGAGTAGCCTTCAGGCCATTTGGTTACTGGTATAATAGCAAATTTCTGGGTGACTGATGCCACCTTAGTTGGGGGGCATGTGCCTCCCTAGCAACCAGTCAGAGACTGGGGGGGCGGGGGGAAGTCTCCCCATGGCCAACTGCACTGACTAGGGGGGCATCCTCCCACGGCCAATCTCGCCAAATAGGAAGTGGCTGTGGCGCTCCTGGAAATGGCCACAGCGCTTCTGGAATTGGCTGTGGTGCTTTGTCCAGAGTTCCCACTCCCTGGCCAGCACTCTAAGGGGGGGCACCCGTGCTCCCTCCTGCCCCCCTGCCCATCACCTAAGCAGGAAGTGCATCCTGTTAGGGGGTGCACCAGCACTCTCAGGGGGTGCACATGCACCTCCCGTGCACCCACTACACATCACCACTGAGCAAATTGACTATCAACTGCTGCCACAACCACCATCTCTGGCTGTGTTTGTAATTGTTTGCATGTTTCTTGCAGCCAACATTCATGAGGCAGGCTCTAGGGCTACCTAAGAAATCAGACACTGAATTAGGTGTCTAAATGGTTGATCTGGATTGTTTCTCAGCAGGCACGGTAGCCTAAGTGAAGACATTGGGTAACCTTCCAGACAAAAATGAAGGTGTATAAATAATCTAATTATTAAATGATTTTACTGCTGCTGGCTTAGAGTTGATTTTGATCACCATTTATGACTTAGGTACCTAACCTGCTTAAATCCTGTGTAGGTTGATTTAAATCAAGCAACAAGACTGATTGTAGTTTATTTGATGAATTCTGATCTAACCCCCTGGGTGGAATTTACAAAAACACAATTTGCACTTAAACATAGTGTTTTGCATTTTGTTGAAATATACATACTTCAAAGTATATTCTACATGCAAAACGATGTTTAGGTTAGCTCTGTTAGAGATATAGACGATTCATTTTAAAACACGTAGATCAAATACAAGGTTAGTGCCCAAGAGAAAATGTTATGATCATTAGATATCACTTATTTTTGTAAAGGAGACCTCTGTGAGTAAAGATTTCTGCCTTCTGAAATGATGGGCTGTGGAAATGGAGGAACAAGGAAGGAAAGTGAGATTATTTAAAACTAACTATCAAACATATGCACGCTTAAAAACTAAGCCATTTACAAAAAGTGCAAAAGGATGTAAACATGCAAAGCTCATCCAAAATATCCTATCTTTGCTTTTCATATAGCTTAAAAAACAACTGAAATAATATTTTACATGGTTTAAAAACTATTTTAAACTACTTTCCTGAGTCCATCATGTTGTATCTTCCTCATATATAGAATTATGCAGCTCTTAAGAAATGATATGCATGTTCACTGAAAATACTGACAGATTCTATGACCACTGATTGGAGATGAGAACAGAAATATTTTGCTTTTCATGAAGATAAAGCACAGCAAAAGTATGAGGCAAAAATAAACATAAAAAACACAAGTTATGAAAATGAGAAATACAAGAAAAGAATGAGAAAACCCCCTAATACTATATGTATTTACTAGTTCCTCTCTTGCAGATCCATACATTGCTTCATTCTCTTTATTTTTTTCTTTGTAGTGCTATAAAATTGTTCCATTCTCTTGCTCTTTTTTTCCTCTTGAAATAAAGGGAGAGAATTTTAACTTCCCTCCTCTGGGATTTGAAAGAGGAAACTGAGTAGTATTTTATAATACAGAGTCCTAAATTCAGTTTACAAGAGCTCAAATGAATGGAAGTTTAACACTTAGAGTTTTGCACAGGCAAGCTGAATCTTTTACACTGAACACTGCTAAATCTGGAAGGCAGGTAATTACTTTCAAGCTATATAATAAAAAATTACTTTTATTGCTACCAAGTTGTTGAAGTTAAAGTTTTGGGGGTTTTTGTCCATACACATATATTTCCATATTTTTGTGTATTTTCAAAGATAAGTAACACTTCAGCCATTCTGCTGACAAAACACTTGCATTAATGAGTCGTTCTTTTTCTTTTAAGGGGACTGAGGAGTTTTTTATAACAGGATGACAGCAGGATACAAGCATCTCAGAAAGTTATTACAGAAACAGTCAAACAAGATAGAGATACATAGCAATACATTTTTTTTTCTGTTTATATCCTGGATCTTTCTATATATTTCATTTCTTTCTGAGTTTCGTATTTTACACTTGTGATACTGCAGTGATGGGCTTATTGTAAGAAAGACAGAATTAAAGAGATCCAATTTCATTACTGCAACAGATATGTTCATAAAAGGGACCACTCTCACAATTTGTGAACTGTGATTTCATTATGAAAAAATGAATATATTTTGTTCCTCCGTTACCTTCATATTCAAATCTTAGAATCTATTTATACAACAAAGAAGCTTAACAGCACTTTGTGTATTACAAATGCTAATTTAAATGTTTCTTTTGTGTTCGCTGCTGAAATTATTAACTTTATAATAGCTGCTTCCAGCTTTCAACTGTAAAAAATCCACACTGAAATATCTGTCATACCTTTTGTTTGATGATCATGTCGTTGATGTCATCAAGATCGCCCACTGTTACTTTCTGGGATTTTATTACTCGATCCAGTAGACAAAGCCAGTCAGTGAGTTCTGCCCATGCCTTATTGAAGTCAGCCAGGGCTGGCACCTCCAGAAGCAAGGAAGATGGCATTTCTAGTTTGGAGATGGTGGTTTCCTTGGTTACTGTGGTTTGCGTAACCACAGTAACAGTTTGACCAGGAGCTACTGGGGGGAAAAAATACTAACATTGTAACATTATTGGATAACGGGACTGATAAACTCTTTGTTTCAGTAATATAATTCATTCATTAGAAACTTAAGTATGTCAATGAGTTTATGTAATGTTAGTTACATCCAGTGAAAAAAAGAAATAAAAAATATGAATTTCTTATAAATAGGATTTTAAGACTTCCACAATATCCTTTGCCTTCATTCACCCCCAAAGAACCTATCTTTGCCTCTTATCCCCCTGTATACCTATATTCATTAGTACTATGAAAAGTGGCATAAAAAAGCACATTTATATGAAGAGGCACAACTGGGAAACAATAATCTAGATTCTGTTCCTAACACCTTCATAAAAGCCCTGTATGCCTGAGCTCCTAACACTTAATCTCCTTTTACTTTGGTTCTCAAGATGTCAAATGGAAATGATAAAACCTCCTCTTTCACACCTTTTCTTGTTCCATCCGTCTTGTCTGTCAAGGTAGTAAACTTTTCCGAGTGGAAACATACGGTATGGCTACAGCACAGACTGCAGTGCAGTATAAGATACCCAAGCTGGCTTGGATGCCATGTACAGTCTAGCTATGGCCACATGGAATTCAGAGCGGGTTAATTTATCTAACTCATGAATACGGTAAATTAGTTCTGGCTGAGCTCTGTGCTGCTGTAGGTAGGTTGTTTCCAGCACAGAAAGCTTGTTTAAAGCCAGCTCAGGTATCTCTGCACTACACTGTTGCCTGAAGTGAAGATATATGCACAGATTTTTAAAGCGTGTCTGTTCAATGCCTGGAAAGATTGGACTCTTCTCTAATTGCATCGTCAACATATTATAATACTAATACCTGAGATTAATGGAGGTACTTGAGCTGAAATAAGCTTCCTATTGCAGAGGAGGATTCTGCTGAAAATTCCACTTGTGGGAAAACAGGTGACTTGCTACTTCCCTTTGAATTTGATTCCATTTTTAATAAATTGCTCAGCAACTTACTGGATAGGCATTGTTTTTCAGCAGATACACTGACATAAAAATAAATAATCAATTCCTAAGGTTGACCACTATATTTATTAAATAAATAATAAATGTTTGCCTCAGTAAAATCACTGGGTAATAGAAAAATATCAGGATAGCCACTTGTAAAAAGAACATCATTCATTTTCTTTGTTCCTTTGCAGGATTTAATAATATAAGGAGAAGACATAAGTGACAATTGTTGTTCCATCTTGCCACAGAAAGCAGTTTATTATCCATGACCAAACACAAGTGCACATCTGCAGACAGCTTCAAAAATGGCTGATCAGGTGAAAATCTGACCCCTTATTGCATGACGGGTCAGATGAAGAGGTTTCAAAATATGACACCTTCTGTAACTTCTGTCTGCACTGCCTGCCAGCCTTGAGCTGTTTTCAGAATGGGAGGGGGGAAAGGGAGTGGAGGAAGTTCAGTCTGGGTTTTTTTCAGCCGGCTGGAGAGTGGGATGGGTGTATTGGACCCCCCCACAACCCCAAGGTGGGAAGAGGGCTCTAATTCACCCACCGCAGTCTCCAGAGCTAGCTGGGGAACCCCTTATACAAGCTGCCTCTGCTCCCTTTTTCCCTCCCATTCTGAAACAGGGGCAGGCTGGGAGAAAGGAGGAGCCATTGCGAAGGAAAACTGGCCACAGGCTCCCAGCCAGCAGCTAGATTCTGCCACTGCCTCCCTTCCTCCCCGCCAGGAACCAACAGTGAACTTCTGTTTGTTCCAGGAGATCATTGCAAGTCAGAGCACTTCCTGCAAACTGTTCTCAGTCACAGAGGGACGAACACTGCACTTGTGTCTGCACCCATAATGTATCTCATCGCCTCATATGGGGACAATTCACGCAGGTCATGTCAACATGAACAGGGCAGCAGAAGCAAACCCTAGGCACAGATGTTAGATTAACAGAACTAGCAACAATTGAAAAGCGAAGCAAATCCACAAAAAACTGCCAAAAGAGACAACAAAGAGATACTCAATATTTGCATTAGTTGCTCCACAGGCAGCATGAAAATACACATACTGGGATTCAAGGAGCAAAGCAAGGGATTCAAGGAGCAAAGGAACAGATACAGCAGCAGTTTTCTTGATGTAAGCAATGGTTCACTGGATTCTCATTGTAAAACAGGTAGACACAAATAGCTCTCAATGGAAAGTTATGGAAGCATAACTACTCATGCTATCTCAACCCTTAACTGTACTACATTGTGGAAAATCATAAGTAAACCTTAAGAAAAAGCTCTTAATTAATACCAAATACAAATCAGTTTGCATTTAAAAAAATGTGTAGTAACCCATTTCTGATCTGTAACTATTGGGCCTTTCTCTTTGTGCTTCAGCAATTTCCATCATTAATTTCTAAAAACTAAAATCACAATAAATAAAACCAACAGATAGAACAGATACATCTCCAAGGAGTCTTGTTAGAAAGTTATAACCCATATATTCTGGAAATTCAACCCAAGCCAGAATCTAGTTAACAATTTATCTTTTTTCTGCTCTAGGAGAAAGATTCCCCCCAACCTCTCTTATTAGGCATTGCTACCTTATTCAAAGACAATAAAACGATTCATTATTAGCTGAAAAAATGCAATTGGACTACTGAGTGTTGTTACGAGTCTGTTTCCATGATCCTTAATGATACAAAATGCTTCAGAGAGCCACCATTACAGAAAAAAATGTGTAACATAAGATCATTTATAACACCCAGCATCTGTCTCTTAGTTGCATCTCACTTTGGTTGTTCAAGAATTACATGTGATGAGTAGTTACAAATGATGTTTTCATTTAACTGCATAATAACAATTTGTGGTTTCAGTTGCTATCAAAAAAGTATACTTTGGCAAGCCAGGAAACCACCATAACTGTCAGTAGGACTGTTGATTTGAAAATGCATTTGAAAAAAAAGCTTTTAAAAGTCGAAGCCCTCTTATTTGTACTCTCAAAGGCGCATTTAGCTGTAGTAAATATATTTGTCCGGTTGTTTTACATTGCAATACAACTACAATCATAAGAAGAAACATGTTAAAATATCAATGCTAAAATAGCACCTGAGGCTGATGCATTCAGGTCTGAGTCGCTAGTAAATAGGAAGGGCTGTACATCTCCTTTGCAGTACAGCTGCAGAGACAGCCTAAATACATCATGTCAGAGCCATAAAAGCTGAAATTAAGTTTTGGGCAGTGCCATCTGCACAGACATAGACTCAGCCTTTTGTCATTTCAAATACAAAATATACTTGGTGCTGGACTTAAAAAGAGAACAAAGGTGCTGAACTGCAGGGAGGACACAGGTTGTGAAGAGGGCAGAAGAAAGCTATTCATTAGTATGATTTAAAAGGAAAGGGGGCTCCACCATCTAAAATAATTGAGTTTATTTTCATCCCCCTCCCATTTCATGTTTCTTACAGTCTTAAATATGGTTCCTTTGGGAAAAAGGGTCATCCAGACAGTTTTCTCATGCATGTTAATGCCTGCCAGCAAAGCTACATTCTGAAAGAAACATTCATTTGGGCTGAAATTCACACTTAGCCAGTTAACCCAATTATAATGATCTCTGTTGTGAAAAAGAGCTATAACATTTGCTTCTTATGGTTGGTTTTGATTAGTTGGCCTACTATGCTTTAAACAGCTAACCCAGACTATTTGGTTTAATGGAAAGCATTGACCTTTAAAACCTAGGCAATTATTAGATAGCTATCCTGCAAATTATACTACAACACATTATTTTATTTACAATGGTCACTATAGCATTTTTAATTCTACATATAAACACACACCCTTATGCCCAATTACAATGACACTTTACACTTTCACAAAAATGAAAATGGCATAATACAGTGACTAGCTATTGTGAATGAAAATGACTGAAGTACATATAAGCATCCCAGACCTGCAAATGTTGCCACTTCTTTGCAAAACCTTTGATTATGCTGTGGAGCTTACAGAATAGTTATTACTTAATTTTCCATGGTCTAGGTGGCTCCAGACAACTCTGCACTACATCGTATACATCATTTGATACATACTTTTTTATTAGTTGCAGAAAAAATTGCATGTCTATCAACAATGTGTATACTGTGTATGTGCAATTTCCACCATTAAAAAGTGTAAAAAACCCAATCAACTAAACAAACAAACAAAAATCAACAGTTGCAGTTTCCATACAAATATATATTTCAGATTCCCTGGTTACTGTCCATTCTAAATACAGAAAAAGTATGTTATCTCAGTTACTTTCCTATAGCGAATTCTGCAAATGCTGCCATTTAATGATAATTGGTGCAAGTAAATCTATCCACCCAGCCACCTGCTGACCTCACACTCATCAAGGTAGCATCTGAGTGCACTACTGACACTTTTTCTCCAGGCTTAAAAGAAAAACATTGATAAAGTAGTATGACAAGATAGTTAATTTTGAAAAAATGGAATGTCCTTCCACAGCATCCAACTTTCTTCAAAATCTTCAACACCAGAACCCTACTAAGTAACTAATTAACAATAGCTATGGATTATGTGAATCCAGGTTTTCTTTTCATCCCTGGTACAATTAGATACAATTACATGTATATGGAATTACATTAGTCATGAACATAGGCAAATGCATTTCAGTGAAGCTGGGTTTTGTCGTGGGTTCAGCGAAGCTCGGTTTTTAAAACGTCAGTGAAACTGGGTTTTGTGTGGTTTTTGTGAATGCTGGGATATATTCTTTACCCAGCTCCATTCCTTTTGTGTTTTAGTGCCATTGAAAGAGTCTGGCTTTGTCCACCTCAGTGGAGATTCTCCGTGGATAAGTCTCTTGCAGGAGGCAAAGCTGGTAATGTTGGCTCTTTTGCCACCCTTTTTATCGCTTCTCGGCCTCTTGAAGGCTCAGATCGAGCGAAAACATTTACTCTTTGATCTTTAGAGGTGCACCAACACGTTGATCTGATATTGGATTGGTACCAATATAAAGAAAATTTGCTGCATCAGAAATCGGCCTGATGGAGCTGATAATTTGGTCAATAAATGCCAGTGCTGCACAGCACAGAAAAGAGCTGAAAGCGTGGAGAGCTGCCTCCAGCTGGTAAGTTGGAAGGGGGGGAAGTAGCATGGGGGTGCAGATCGAACCCCACTGTGGTGAGGGAGGAAGGGGACAGGGGCAGGAGCTAGCCAAGGGGGAGGGGGCAGGGCGTGGAATGGAGGCGCAGCTCGAGGGAGGGTGGCTCCCGTCTCTGCTTGCACCCTGGGAGGGTGTGGAAGCAGGTGCCCCCAGATCTGCACAGGGTGGGGGGGCAGGTGGGCTGCAGCTGGGGCTGTATGGGGCCCTCCTTGGTGGGGCCTGAGATCAGAGTGGGTGCTACCAGTGCTGGGAGGGGCTGCAGCCACCCCATATTTTGCCGCAGCTCTGCTCCCAGCCCTACACTGCCAAGTGCAGCCTGGCTCCATGTTTCACTTTCACCCATGTGTTGGGAAGAGCCGAGATTGCAACAGGTGGCTAGCGGCAGTGGCAATACTGGGAGCAGAGCTGCAGCAAAATCTGTGGTGGCTGCAGCCCCCTCCCAGTGCCTGCTCCAAGCCCACCCTTGCCAAGAAGTGCCCTGCACAGTGCCAGCTCCAGCTCCAGCCTGCCCACCCTGCGCAGATCTGGGGGGCGCATGCCCCCCCCATGCCCTCCTGGGGTACAAGCAGTGGCAGGAACTGCCCCCTCCTTCCCACAGGCTGTGCCTCCATCCCATGGCCCCAAACCACCAGAAGTGCTAGCCCTTGTCCCCTCCCTCCCTCACCATGCTCCTTCTCCTCCCTTCCCTTCCACCACACTGGACATACCACCTGGAGGCAGCTGTACTGGATATCAGATTGGTATCAGTCGATATGCCTCCTTAAATATCAGCCCCCAAAATCTCTATCGGTGCACTCCTAATGATCTTTTAAAGGAAAGAGGTGTCAAATTAGAATTCATTCTGCTGATGTAGTTCTTAGTTGGCAGAATATAAAGGCTATATTTATCTGCTTCTAGGTCCACATACAAGTCTGGTGAAATAGAGAATCTGGCTCATTATCCAGAAGATATTTATATAAAGCAAATTAACATCAAAACAGAATAAGCACTCAGTGGGGCAGTAAAACTTAAGTAAAAATTAAGGGGGGAAATGGGATGAGGGAAGAAGGGTTAACTATGGAAATGTGCTAATGCAAAAAGTATTGGGCAGAAAGGGCTGTGAACCTCTCTCTGTATTCCATGGAGAGAAGAACTATTACCCCTTGCAGATCTGCTCATGGTTGGTGTCTAAATGTACAACAGTGTAAGAAATGAATAATATATTAAGCCTAATTTCTTTTTTTTTAAATTAGTATTATTAGCTGCTTCATTCCACTGAGCTGGCACTTGGCACTTTGTAGCTGGCAACCTTCAATGATTTGGATTGGCTCTTAAAAAAAACCTTCTTCATACAGAGAAAATTAGTCCCTCACATTGCACTACACAAATTATAAAGAGTACTAAAGTGATTTGCTTAGAAGTTGTTTTTTTTTACATTAAAAATATCCACTGCAATAGCAAATGAACAAATATACTTTAGGATGGATACATTATGGGGCATAGTACAATCATGGCTGTCTTCACAACCGCTAACAATTTCTTTCTGCATTCATAGTATATACCTGTAACTTATTGGCAATGCCTGTGGTCATACTTTTTAAATGCCTACAATCTATGTTGAGGTCTGTTGTATTTTTATTTTTTATTTGGAGTGGAGAATAAATGGGAGGACAGGGTTTCTGTGCATCTCTCTGTCACAGGCTTCATCTTATTGTATGAAGGAGAAGTAATTACATAATAAATGAGTGGCTATATATAAATACATAAAACTAAATATATTTTAGTTTTCTATAGGGTTGTTTTTATTTTGTCTTGTGAATGATATCCTTTAGAGATTTCTATTGGGTTTTTTCTGTCTACTTAAGCTAGATATTACATAGTTGTCCATAGCCCACAGAAAACAATACAGCAAAGAAATGAAATCACAGAATGCTCCATGCTCTGTCCCCATTGGACAGGATTTTTTTATTCCACATGTCAGTCAGAATTTGCTGCAGCAATTCTACAACGTTACCTTACTTGGGCCTACTCTCACATTAACTCTTTAATGCTGGTGGCCAAAATGATTCAAAGTAGGTCTCAGTATTTGTAATGAGGTATCCAACATGTAAGATGAGGAAATGACAATAATTGTGGGGTTATATTCAAGGATCTGTTCAATTCACAATTTAATGGGTTTTGCAGAAACAGCAAAAAAAGAGAGCTTCCACCATCATGGTGAAAACTGGTGTTCCCTGCAATTTTGTGCAGAACTGCTGGGGAAAAAAATACTAAATATAAAATGCTGCCAACCTCAGTGGGAGCCATCCAGCAGCCTCTGCAGCCCAGCATCACAGCCTGTGGAGCGGAGTGGGGGAGGGGGCACTAGCTTGAAGGACAGCAGCCAAGATGGCAGCAGCCCCCATCCCTCTGCTGCTGATTGGCTACCTTTCACGTGGCTCCTCCCTTCTCCACCAATCAGTAGAGAGGGGTGGGGCTGCAGGAAGGGCAGCCATCTCTGAAATCAGCAGTGAGGGGTGGGGCTGAAGGAAAATCAGGCTTCTCAGCTAATTAGCAATAAGGCATAGAGCCACCAGAGTCCGATAATCAATCAACGGTGGAGAGGCTTGCTGCAAAAAGACCACAAAAATGGCGCTGGGTTTCATGAGCAGCCTGCAATTTTTACTTTGCCTCCATGCACTTCAAGTAGATCCCTAGTTATATTTAGTTAAGTTTTTACCTGTGAGCCTGTTTATACAAA
This sequence comes from Crocodylus porosus, assembly GCF_001723895.1. Lineage (NCBI taxonomy): Eukaryota > Metazoa > Chordata > Crocodylia > Crocodylidae > Crocodylus > Crocodylus porosus. Next base: position 53,169,288 of record NW_017728906.1, on the reverse strand, counting down.
GTATGTGTTGATCTAGGTGTTGTAAACTTTACAAAGAGATGGAAAATGTATACCTTTCAAGGCTACATGTAAATCTATATACTTGAATTTGCTGCTCTGATGGTAAATGGGTACATCCCTCACCATCTAGTTCAAGGATTTTTACTTTCTATCATCTTCCCCCAATCACCATAACCACCTGTATTTTTTTTTTTTTTTTTTTTATCCAAAAGATTTACAAGCATGCTGAGGAGGGAAGTTTTGCTGCTTTGCATGACTCATTTTTTTACTTCATATTGCATGCACTATTAAAGTTCACTGTGTTATACATTGATATATCAAGTCTGTATATGTATATGTGTGTGTGAAAATAATTATGTTAACTATCTCTAAAAATATCTATCGACTTGTTTACCATTTACAGATCTTCAATAATTTTTTAGTATACAGAAATATAGACCCTGCTGCTACAAGTTGATGTTCATGGGGAGAGTTTCACTGAACTAAATTGCTTTAGTTAGAAGCAGTCTACCAATAATAATATTAATTTATCCTTCTTATGACAATGTGCACATTCTTTTACTAAGTACACACACAATTTGTGCTGCTTTCATGCTGCAACACACACACACACACACACTTGCACTTACCAGATGGATTTGATGGATGTAGGATTTGTCCAACAGCTGTCTCATGCATACAATTTCTTTAGAATTGTTTTTATCATCTACTTGCACACACATGTACACATATTCCTTATCCTCTGATATTTAAACTGGAATTATATGGACTAAATTACAGTATATGCCCACATTCCCCAATTTTTAAAAGACAATAGAAATAAAAAAAAAATCTGTTCATGAATTTGTGACAAAGGTTTATATGCTGTCATTATGTTTCATCATTCAATTAGGAAATCTTTTGCACTGTCAAAATGTTAGTGAGGTAGGACCCAAATACAGAAATGGCCATCTTGTCCTAGCACTCCATGTCTACATTGCTGAGTTCAACAGAACTTCCTGTTGTCTTCTGAATGTAACCTTTTATCCTGACTTCCTAAAATCTGCTTCAGTTTTAGCTGGAGGTATAACAGAGATATTAGATTTTCTAACCTTAATTTTGGCTTTACAAGCTACCCAATGAATTTATGAACACTTGCATCAGTGTTTATTGCCCGTGGGCAGATGCAGGTTTTTATCACAAAACCATTTCTCCTTGTTGCTACTGCTTCTGCTTCTCTCATTTTTTGGATTTGAAACAAATGAAACAGGTAGTGTTATTTGCATATTGTAAAACCATTCTGGAATTGCACAGTTATTAATACACTGAAGTATTAGACTGAAAAAAGAGTTTGCTAGGTATAATATTGCTACCCTCAGTATTGCCATGACATATTCATTCAAATTAATGTTGAAAATATCTTTTTTCATATGAGTTCTTTCCCCTCACCCATGTTAGCCAATGTTCAGGCTTCTATAAGATAGCTCAGTTGGGAGGAGAACTGATAGTAGAGTCAAGAATTTGTTTGATGCAATCCTGTATATTTACCAAAACAAACACACACACGGTCCTGTTTCCCTGAACATGGTAGGAATGAAAGAGACAGAAGACTCTGAATTTAAGATGATCCCCCAAATGATAATTACATTTTATATATGGAAAATTTACAAATTTGTTATAATTTTACAGGTATAGAATCTAATTATCAAAGGGTTGTCTTAAATGATTCCCCTTCCCACTACCACATCAGGGAAAACAGTGACTGGAAGGGGTGGGGGTGGGAAAATCAGGTGGCTAGGGGGTCAGGTGTTCCCCTTGCCCTCTACACCCCCAGCTTCTTCCCCTTCAGCCTTCCTGCCTCCTCTTCCACCACCAGCACCCCCACCCCACCACAGACTCTGCCCCTTCTGCCCTTGCTTCCTGTAGTTTATGCCTCTCCCCTTTCCCCTCTCAGATGGTGCTTGCCCTCTGTTCCCTCCTAAAGCACAGTACATGCATGCTTAGCCCATGCCAGGCCATGCAGCAGTGTCAGCATTGCTGGTTGGGTGGACAGGCACTACACATTACTGCTGACAAGTGGCTGGGCGGGGGATAGTGTTTCCATGTGTGCTGTCCTGGAAAGGAGCCCAGCCCAAGCAGGAATAGTGCTGCACTTGCCAGTAATGGGTGGAAGGTAGTAGAGGTGGGGCGCAGGATCTGAAGAGGGAAAGCTGAAGGTGGGGGGCAGGAGGTTGCTGTTGGGGCTTGACTGGCCCCAACCTTGGCTTAGGGCCAGAATCAGAGCTGCAGCATCTGCCTGCCCCTACCCCCACTTTGTATGTGCATCTAGAAATGAGGGGCTTTATTCTACATGCTGATGGAGGGAAGGGGGAGAAGCTTTCTCTTAGATTTGAATAAATACAGCATTTAGTTATGTATTAGATTTATAACCCACTCTATCCAACAAGGCTTAGAACTGAAGTTTTTTTTAGAATTTATAGACTAGAAATCCCACTGAAAGCCTAATTGCTGACACACCCTGTTCAATCCTTTAAAAAGTGGTGCTAGATGCAAAAGACTTACAATAACTTTTAACAGGTTTTTTTTCATGGAATAATACTGCATTTAGCTCCAGAAGGGGGAATTCCAAAATAGAGATAAAACTCGATTCTGCAAGATTGACCAAGTATAAGGATGAATAGATGATAATGAGTTACAAATACTTAAATAAGTTATTAACAACAAACAGCAGTTTTTAATGATAATACTGCCTTTTATGTTATAGCAGCTGTTAACATTGATTTTCTTAAATGAAAATGGAATCTGATAGAACCAACTACATTATTTTGTAATGAGCATCTTTCTTTTGCTCTGGACTTTGACTTAGTTTTTCTTATCCCTTTGGTGCACATGTTTTGCATCAGGAACCTGAAATGTTCCCCTGAGAACTCTGAGGCTCTAGAAGATGTACGTTATTCAAAACAATATCCTTTTTAAAATGCTTTAAGACACATTAGTTCAATGTCCTTGCTACTGAGGTTGGTATATTTTCTTCTATGTTGACTGCACAGTTAAATGGTTGAGATTATCAAATTATTTATGGAGATTGTCTTTAGAAAGCAACCACATAATGCTTTCCTTTTGACATTTATTTCCCATTAGTTCTAAAATATCATTAGAAACTACAGTATCTTCTGCTTAATCCTTTCTCAAACAACTGTACTGGTGCAATATGTTTCATTCACAGGAAAAGTATAAATAAACGATTAAAATTAATACAGAAAGATAAATTACATGAGAAAATATAGTTACACAATATGTAGCAGCAGATCTCATTCTGAACCACTTTATTCAGAACACCAATAAAGGCTGCTGTGGCTCAAAGAGGATTTTTTTTGTGGGGTGGGATTAGTTCTTAGTTTAAAAATAGAATCAAATGAATGTATACAAATAAATAAGCAAGAAAGTCTACTCGACTCAGAGCACTAACATGACCAATAAGAAAAGAAAATGGTTAACCTTTTAGCATTATTTAAAGACTAAACAGCTCATTTTGGTTGCATGGTCAAATCACAAACTAGAAACACTATTAAAGCATCCAAATTGAAAATCACACTATGGAAAATTCATATGTAGCTATCTGGGCAATTCATTATTATTTTTCCACCATATAACAGAGGAAGAAAAGAATTAGAGCAGATACTGACAAAAACAGGGGAAAAAAGACATCCTTTCATATAAGAAGAAAGAAAAGAAAATTAAGAAATAGTCTTTTGTAACTATATTCTGAACTAATTGTCAGGAAGCTTCCAGATCTTAATTTGTAGAGCCTTGAAATACAATACATGAGGTCCAAGACAATACACATGCATTTTGTACTTCTTGAAAAGGTACTGAGAGGTTAAATCTCAGGAGTCAAATTGTGGGGGAAGCTCCATAAATCTGGAATTCAAGGCCAAAATTTGTGTGTATATCACATACAGAAATAGGGGAGGCAGAATGAAGGTCAATGCAGGGGTGTACTTCTGTCTTTTAAATTCCGTCTTATGTCAATGTAGTGCTTCTGAAAAGTGCCAGACTGACAACACTGTAAAGTGAAGTCTTTTATTTAGTAAGCAAATGGGAGTAGCACTGACAGCAAGAATGGCATTATTTAAAGCCCATTACTCCCACATACTTCAAACCTCTTCGGGAAGGTCCTCTTTCAGTTCTAAAAGATTACTATCTTTTAAATTTCCATGTCAAACAAAGGTCCCAATTTGCACCAGTTTTTAATTTAGTGTGGAACTGAATAGACAAGCAGGTGACCCAAATGGATTTGTCCTTTAAAATTAAAAAATTAGAGGACATATTGCATCCAGGATACATTTGTTTTTGCAAAAAAATATAGAAAGATGGATTTGTTGGTTTAGGTGGAACTTCATGATGACCTCTGTCAGGTACTTGGGAAGAGAGCTGTAAGGATATCTTCTCTGGATGGAAAGCTGTATATATGAGGAATCTGTCATAATGCCTTCATTCTTCCCTCTATAGCAGTCCAAAAGGCCACCTTTATTAATGAGGCCAGTTGGGCTCCTGAACAGACCAAGATGCAACAGTGAGATGAAATCTGATATATGTGGAAATACCCTTGGTAAAAACTTTCAACAATTTCAGGAGGTAAAAGCATCTAGCCACATTCTGGCAGATGGTGAGCTGAGATCACTGCAAGGTGAACTGTCACTAAGTCTGAGGACAAATTGCTCCTTTTCAAATCTAGGGTAGTCAAGGATTCCAGACATCAACATCTCAGACTGCTTTAGGTACTGCATCCAAAAAAGTATCTTTTCCATTTAGCAAGGCAAGTCTGTCTTGTAGAGATTTACCTCATATTGGATAAGATATAACAAAACAATGAAGAGCAGGACTGGTCCATGCTCCAAAATCTTCTAGTGCCCAGGCTGTAAGATGGTGGACTTCAGATCTAGATGAAAGACATTCCCTCCATCTGGGATGTAAGATCAATAGACAGGAAGGACTTAAGGTGGTTGGACATGAGACAAAAAACATCAGGGAACTAGAGTAGACTTAACCAGAATAGATCAGGTTATCTGAATCTTGTTTGGATTTGTGGTAAGGTGGTAGCAAGTCACATGTACAGGAGATCAAGGTGGTGCTGGTCAAGAATCTTGGATTCAGACCTCCCTTGGCAGAAAGAAAGGGTTTGTATTCAATTTACATGACACCCTTCACAACAAAGGTTTGGGCAGTTTACAGTAAGAAAATATTTATAGAACAGGATAATACCAAGAAAAAAAAACATTTAAAAAGGAACTAAAACATCAACATAAACCAGAGATCCCTAAACAATATCTCAGTCTAGTGTTGTTTAATAAATACCTGCCCAAATAAGAAGATCTTACTGCACTTCCAAAAGATGCCCAAGCTCAGACTTTGGTGAGCCCTAAGAAGGAGGAAGTTCCAGAGTTGAGAAGCAACATGTTTTGCCGAGGCAATTTGCTGTATTGATGGTACTTGCAACAGTTTGTTTTTGGATGACCTTAGGAAATACAATAAGGCATAAAGGAGAAGGAGGTCTCTTAGGTATACGGATCCCAGACCATTTAAGGCCTTCTAATGTCAAGGTCAGCACCTTGCATTGCATTGCACCCAGTACTGGGAGGCTCTGGAGCACTGGAATTATGTACTTCTGGTGACCCTATCAGAAGGTGGGCTTCCAAGTGCTGCATCAGCTGCATCTTTTAGTTGGTTTTCAAGGGCAGGTCTATGTTGAGTATGCTGCAGTAGTCTAGTCTCAAGATTACAAAAGCATAGGTGCTAATCAGATGTAAACTGAAAAATGAAAAAAAGGGCTGCAGTCTTCCCACCTCTCTCTTCCTATATTCAGTTGCAAATGTTTCACCCACATCCAGCTCGAACTGCAGCCAGGCACTGGTGAAGGACTGAAGCTGTGCACCCAGGCTCAGATGAAAGAGAAAGGAGAGCTGGGTATCCTCAGCATACTGATGGTACCTCAATTCAAATCTTCACACAATCTCATCCAGCATCCTGATATACACATGAACGGGAGAGACAACAAGCTGGATCTCTGAGGGGATGATGGGCACTTGCCCACTGCCACCCTCTGGGACCTCCTTTCCAGAAAAAAAGAGAAACCAATTTAGAGCGGGCATGCAAAGACCCAACAGATGACGTAAATGCTTTATCAGTGCCTCACAGTCAACTGTATCAAAGTCAGCTGAAAGGTCTAGTAAGATCAGCAGGGCACAATTTCCACCACAAGCAATGATCACTGATCAAGGTCAAGAGCAGACCCTCTGTACTACATCCAAGATGGAAGTCAGACTGAAAAGCGTCCAAGGAAACCAGTGGCATCCACAGACTCTTAGAACTGTTGGGGAACTACCCATTCAATTACCTTCCCAAGAAAGGGATGTTGGAGACAGGGTAATAACTAATTGGAGAATCAGCACCAAGCAATAGTTTCCTGCAGAGGGGTTGGGCAATTGCAGTTTTAAGCATCTCTGGAACCTACTTTTCTGAAGGATGGGGTTGACAGACTCTGCCAGCAGTGGCCCTGATCTCCCCTGATGGTTTTTAGAAGCCAGTGCAGGCACAGGTCCAGTTCACAATGGGACACCCTATCCTTCCAGTCATAAACTCTGTATCAGTGGATAACTACCACTGAAAATGAGTCATATAAACAGGACAAGACTATACCTGCTGAGGCTTCCTCAACACCAAACTCAGAATCTGCAGCAAAAATGGTTGTTCCCAAGCCGTGATGGATACAGGCAATTTTGTCTGCAAAGTAGGTGGTAAACTCATCACTTTGGACTGAAGAAGATCCAGTTTCTAGGAAGAGACAGGCCAGATTAACCGGGCCATTAATCACCCAGAAGAGCTCTGCTGTACGACATTTTTTTTAGATACAAGGACACTGGAGAAGAAAAGCTTCTTTGATGCTATCACTGATGCACCATAGTTCCTTAAAACCTGGTTTAAATTACTCCCAGGAGACTCTCTCCTGGAAAGGAAATGTCTGTACATGTTCTCTTATGAGACAAACTACAACACAGTCCTTCAGCACCCCAGAGTGCCTTGCTCTCACCAGATGACCACTGGGTCACTCACTAGACTCTGCTACATCAGCCAAGCAGGGAGCAGAGCACACCCCCATCACAATCCTGCAGTATACTTCAGGAAGGTTCAGGCTAGCCCCGAGCAGTCTCTGAGCAGTCTGGGTCAGCCAAGCAGTCCGTCTCCAGGCCGACTGAAGGAGTGTGCAAAACATGCTGAGATGTATTGATGGGGCTCCCTGGCCACACAGCATCAACTCTTTGCTCTTCAGGGGCTCATTTTTGGAGCATTTGTTCAGGAATCTCTGGTAATTTTTTTCTAGCAGAAAAACAAACCTGGAAAAGTTCTCCCAGATCATTTCAACGTGTATACACAGCCTATAACTGCAAAGTTCAAATCTTAGCTAGTTTTTTTGAGCATAGATTACTTATTTAGATGAGAGAATTAGAGGAAATTTCTACTCTGTCTATCCTTGCTACCTCCACTTCTCATATGTGGCAGCACCACTGAACTATTTATTGAGCTTGTATATCCCAAAGAAGAAAAAACATCATCAGCAAAAATAGAACTGGAAAGCATTTATACAACTCTAAGTGCATATAAAGAAAAGACCTGGTTACCCTTCACCTGAAGACTGGACTGTGGTGGAAGTAAGAAGACTGTTGGCTGCCAGTCTGTCATTCAAGAAATCATGACAATTTCATCAAAGACTTCAAAGAAATAAGTATCACATTTCTAGAGGAAAAACATCTACGTACTTTTATGTCTATTATAATGGCATAATGGACATATATGTCCATTATAATGGCATAAGGTACAGATATAGAGCAAAGATAATAAAAATACATAGCTTAGCAAATGGTGAGCCTTGGGTCTTGACAGAAGCATCGGCACATGTTCTCACTCAGGTTTAGGATATCCACAGAGGGTAAAAAGAGTCTTATGCACCATTTGATAAGAATTTCAGCAGAGAAAGGATACCTAAAGTGAGTTTCAGAATAGATCAGTTATGTCAGAGTTTTGAAGCCATGCCTGGGTTTCAAACACTCAGTCACTGTAATGAAACATAATACCTGAATTCACCTGAACATGCAGAACATGCCCGTGGTATAATATAGCTGAGAAGAGTTTTTAAAATAAAATGTAGAAATAGTGTAAACATAGGGTTGTAAGGGTTTGACTGACTGCTTTATTTGTGTTGGTGAAGGGCATTAAATCTAGACCCAGCTAGGTCTGCAACTCCAGGAGGAGCAGGTGCTGCTGAAATTGATTGAAGATTACGTTATATATCTGCAATCTGGAGTATCATTAATAATTCTTACTCTGCTTGGACTTATTGCTCCATCCAAAACCTTTCTGAAAGATAAACTACCTCAAAGTATAGTCTCCTTGTAGTAATATACTGCTATTGTGGTGTTCCCTGTGAACCTTTCCTGAGGCCATGTTCAAGAAGATTGATACTCCCACTAAAAACTGAAAAGTGAATGTGGCCAGGGAATGGCTTAGTTGCAGCTGAGCGTAAGAATTAACTAGACAGTGATGCTAAAAAGTAGCCAAAGAACTTTAAAAAATGTTTTAAACACTTTCTAAATCCTGCTGTTCTGCATCTCTGATTAAATCATCAAACATAACAATCTATCACCTCACATGTTAGCGGTGAGCGAAGATAATGTTCTAAAAAGGTTTAGTGCCACATGCTTATTTTGAAAATTAACACACAAGATACTGGGACAAGGCTTTCAGAAATATCCACAACTCCAAAAAAACCAAGAAAATCTTAAATCTTCTTTTACCATTTATATCCACTCTTGTTTATGCAAGCTACAGAGATCACATATGATATTTTGCAGCACATGTTCTTTATTCATTTGCTCTTAAAGATTATCAGCATTGAACCAATTTTGGTGCATTTTTCCCCCTGACACTTTAAAACTCAAATCTATTTTGGATGCTGCTAGAAATATACTTCTCACATATATAGTATTAACAAGTGGAAAAAAACCTGTTAGGAAGGGCTAATAATTTTTTGTGAACAATGATTGCTTTATTCTTAAATTGTAAAGCTCAGGTGAAACTAGAGCTGAGAGAAATTCAGTCTGGCTTCAATTTGCGTGGGAGGTTCTAGCATCATTGCCAGATTTAGTAGGTAGGCCTATTAGGATCAAGATTTGGACTTGGTGTGGAAAGGAAAGGAAGGTAAAACTTTGTGCTACTAAGAAATTCAAAAAGCCACAATCAAAATAATAATAAAAGGTAATAATCAGAATACGTTCAGATCTTGTTATAAATTTAAATAAAAGTATTAGTATTAGCATTTTCTTTGGCCAGTATTTTTGGCCACATACCAGACTGCTTCCATATTGAAAAATCATAATAATACCCGAACTTTTTAAAATTTGTATTTGGAAGGGCCTATCTTTTTGGAAATTACACATTTTTAAAGGGCATGTGTCAACTAAACTAGACCACTTCATGGTTTGTAACTGCTCGCTATCAATATTTTGATCCAAGAGGAAGTTATGTGTGTGACAAGAACTGCCAGTCATTGTCAATCTGCATCTGATGTACAGGAATACCTCCATTTTGTGCTGGTCCACAGACTTCTTAATTTTATTTTCAGTACTTCTATTGCTTTTCTTTTTCTTTTCATTTCTTTTTTTTTTTTTAACAGAGGAACACTTCAAGACAATGGCACATTTAAAAGGACTTTTGACCACAGATTTTTCTGGGGTAAGACCAACTAAAACTTTGATTCTACATTTCAAGTTATATTATGGAGATGAGAGATTTATTCTGTAGTGTATTGTGTTGTTAAGGATAGTTTATCTGCCAAAAGTATTAAGAGATTGCTTAGAGAAAAGCATAACTAAACAAAATTTGTTTACCTTGTGAATACGTCTTGCAGTCTGAGCTTTTGATGACAAGTTACCTGGTTTCTCTGCAGCCCAAGAAATTCATTTTGAATGAAGAGGAATGTTTTAACTCTTTGCTGGCAACCAGGAATGGCTCATCACCTTTTATGAGTTGAACCACCAAAAGAGGGCTGCTTTTTTTTTAAAGCAATGCTGAGGTACTGCGGGAGCTGATCTGTGGAATGTTACTTCTAAAATAGAACTTTTGAAAAATTACTGCTTATGTTTCTTGCAGCCTAAATGATGCTTTATAAGTTAGGTATATTATATTATTTTTTAAAATTTTGTATTAACTGGCAGAATGAATAATCTTATTGTATTTTTTAGCAAAATTATATATTAAATGTTATTTTATTGTATATAATTTGTATTCTTCATATTAGTGTATTGTATTGATGAAAGCTGTAAATAAACTACTACTACTATGACATAAGGAAGTAATAATTTTTCTATATTTTACTATTTTCTTTTTTTTCTTTGTAGTTTCTGGATAATCACTTTCTGGCTTCTTTAGTTAAACTTTCAAGGTTTCCCAAAACACCCAAAGATTTCATTGGAAGGTAACCAAACAACGGCATTTTAAGAGTAGTTGAATTATTTTTTTCCAGTTTCTCTCTTCTTACTACTTTCCCTAATATTTTTCATACATGCCAATCAAGGCCTGTAACCCTTTAAGCAGCATGTACATTCTTTCCCAATGGTACTTTCTGTATGAGCATGTGTTTTGGTTAGAGAAAGGTTATATGGAAATGGATGGAGATAAGTTGCTTGTGTGACTGAGAATAGTAGCAGAGGCGTTCCATTAGACCAGGGTGGGCAAAATGCAGCCCTCCAGGCCATTCTATATGGCCCACGGGACCCCTAAAAAATTTAGAAAATTAATATTTATCTGCCCCTGGCTGCCTGTCATGCGACCCTCAGGCTTGCCAAAACTCAGTAAGTGGCCCTCTGCCCAAAATAATTGCCCACCCTTGCATTAGACAGTATGCATAGGAAGACGTCTTCATCTTAAGAAAATGTTGAGAACATCTGTTACAGATAATGCCAGCAGCAGTCGGTATTGTCTTTGTCAGTGGAAGTAAAAAATTCAACAATTTAGTATGTCTTTCAATTAGACGTCACTCTGGCAACAATTTCATTCCCAGTGCACCACTGTCCAAAAGTAACTGTTTGTTCATTTTGGCAATCAGTGCATTGAAGTCATCTGTCATGAAAGGGGATAAAAAAACCTGAATGTTGCCAATAGCTCCGTTTTCTCAAAATTTATAAATTTTTGGCAATCATCCATATTTTGTGCACAAAAGTCCTTTAAGTTTTCACCTTCTCCATGTGTATGATTTTCAAAAATCTCCAAAAATGATTACATGAATAAGAAGTGTTAGATATAGCTTTCTTCTTTATTGCACCTAAACCTGTGCCCAACTTCTTTTTGCATTCATTATACATGTTCATGCAATATCTGCTCAGTTCCCTTGTATGTCTTGCATTCACTCAGCTTTTTAAGTACAGACAATCACAGAAAGGCAAAACCAAGCAAATACATCTTGCTAGCAAGCTAGCTCATGGGGTTTCTTCTTCCTTGATGCCAGTAATATTTTAATCAAGTATATAAAATGGGAGGAACTGCTCCCCCCCCCCCCAACAAACAGAAACTTAAAAAAACGCATCCTCACTTCATTATTTTACTTCAATGTGCAGAATTTGGTCTACTGTAAAAATATGTTATCTGCATTGATCCAATCTGAGAAGCTTTGAAATGCATAGCATTGAAGACCCTGGGTTTAAATGATGTTATGTAATTTTGATTTAGCTTCGTCTTAAACAAGTTTCTCTTCTCTTCCCCAATTGATCAGGTGAAGTAAAAAAATCAGTAATTCAGGTCTCTTCTAAAATACTTATTTCCCTCCCTTACTGCTTTCTAACACTGTTTGGCTGTGCTGCGATGCTCCAGTGATGGCAATGAGTTAAACCCCACGAAGGAAAGTTTGATACGAAGGAGAGATTTCTGGGCGAGTATAAAGGGAGGGTCCAGTCCTCTACATATCTCTTCTTTCCTAAATCTGGTCTTCTAGAACCTGAACAAGTCTTTTCTGTTCTGCATGCTCCCTCTTGCTCTCAACAGGAAGGTGGAGTAGATGCCTGAAGAAGTGCTGACAGAACAATAGAGATCTTAACTTTTCATCCTAGACAGCCTGCATCAGGCTTTGTACTCTCTCTTCAGCTAGAAGCATTAGCACAGGCAAGTCTGTCTCCACAGATGTTCCAACTGTTACAGAAATACCAGGATAAATGGCAAAGAGGGTTCTGGTACACCCTGAGCAGACGGGGGATAGACAGTAAGGAAGAAAACACTCACATGAGGGAGGGAGGGGAGCAAGAGAATCAATTGCAAATAAATGACAATTAATAGGAGCAGAAGGAAGTCAAAAGCAAGAAATGTATACAAGATATTCCCCAGAATTTACTACACAATTTATTTTTTAGTGAATAACTAAAAAAAAGATGTTATCAAATGTGGTTGTCAGTAGACATAAGTATTTCCAGAGACAGAACTGGTTAGAACTGATTTTACCTCCTGGGCAGCAGCAGTGCACAGGACAGTGCCAGTAGCTGCTGGCAGTTGCAGCAGCCATGGGCCAACAGCAGCAGTGCTTGCTGTTTTTGCATACCCTCTCTCTCCTCAAAGTTGGTGCCAGGGCTAGTGCCTGTCCTGCCTCCCACTTAGTTACTCTACTGATTAGGTCAAAAGGAAGCAAAAAGAAAAAAAAAAGATTTCTTTTTCATAACAATTCCATCTGAAGTCTCCTCAACTCAGGCCATCCTAACAGCAAAAAGGGACAGAGAAATAATGTACCCGGTTGAGAGAAGACGGAAGGCGTTTTTAGGTTTTGAGTACTGGACACGGGGAGATTTAACTAATGAATAATATCAGCTGTAACTTTGGAACTACACTTCTGAAGATTTGGGATTCTAATGAGGATACCTCTGAGGATATACCAACTAATGCCTGAATTCAAAGTCTGGCATCTTCCACATTACATCATTGTTACTTTTATAGGAAATAACTGGCTCAGATCTTAGAGCAGGTTTTGAATGTACCATCTTTGTCTGTATCCAAGACATCTTTGAATTTAACATGGACTCCCCAAGAATTAGACTTTATCATGGAACAATATAAATTTGTAATCATTTTCCTTGTATAAAATTTAATTATTGGATGATTATCTTATGCTCATTCTACCCATCGCTGTGGTCATGGGCAACTGGTACCTCCCAAGTGTGGGAGGGGCATCAGATCACTGACCAGGGGTTGTCCCCCAGCAGCCAGTCGCCAGCTGGGGAGGGTCCCCCAGCAGTCGATCGCTGAGCCCAGGACCACCAGTGGAAAACCAGAAGTACACTTCTACCAGTACTTCCGGTTTTGCAAATGTTGCTTCCAGAGTGTGCATGGCCAGTCTTAGGGGGTGCATGTGCAGCTGTGTGCACCGCCTATGCATTGCCCATGGCCGTGGTGAAGAAAGCAGTGGCAGGCAGCCAGGCAGCAAGATTGGCCCCCAACATATAGTATATCATCTCCCCTGAACTCCCTACCCTGTGTTCCCTCTCTCCTGTCACATGAGTAATCCCAGCCCAAAAGGCAGCAGTAGCATTGACAGCTCTGGCCTGGAGCTGGAGCCTGAGCCAGAGCCCAAGCCACAGTTGTTGCCTGTCCCAGGTCTGTACTCAAATCTCAGATGAGACTTCCCCCTGAAGGTTGATCACTTTATCGTTTCAGAGGAGAAACAGTTTTTTCCTTAAAATTCATGTGTTTGAGTCAGGCACACCATTTCATCTTACGTGAATCTTATTTTCACGGTGTTACTTGCTACTTGGGTTTAAGTAAGAGTGTTTGAAATTATGGGGAAAAGGAAATGGGGTTTGGCATTTTGATCAAGTCTATATACCCATATCCATGAAGTTTCATGGTCTAATCAAAATATACTTTACATATTCTGTTGTTCTTTATTACCTGGTGAAAAAATTTAAATGAAAGGGAAATCTGGGAAGCTCACTTTATTGAAAAGAAGTCATTAGATATTATTTAAAGGTGGGAAAAGTAAATAATAACCTGCAAATAATTTCATTGCATAAAACTTGATAGTTGAGCTAGTATCTACCTGTGGTTGTGTCAACCCCCACCACAAAACCATCAGATATCCACCCACTATATTGAATGCTGTAGCTAAATAAATTTAGTTTTATATTTTGTATTTCATTATAGATACACGGACAATAAAAGCTATCTAAGGCAAATTCTTACATGGTTGACTTGAGCAAAATTTAAGTAAATGCCAACAGCTCTATTTGTGAACTGCACTGTTATGCTTGTATACTGCAGACAATTTATTCTTAGATGATTCAGTATACTCTGAGACCTTGGCAATAGGCTGTGTTTAATATGAAACGATTTAAATCAGACTTCGGTTGTTTAAACATATTTTTGTAATATTTTTCACTTAGATAATGCAGAAACAAATCTATGCGTCAAAATGTTCTAGAGTCAGAGATCAAGATAGAAACCCTGAGAAATACAGATATTCATATGAAACTCTGTCTATAAACTTGCTTATTATGTTTTTATTCATGCAACTTTGGAGGCATGGTGTCAGCTTTTTATCCAGGCTCTTTTCATTACTTCTCCCTGTTGGTGTTGTGGCACATGCTGTGAATGACCTCCAGAGATTCCTCAAGCTCTATGCAGAGAGTAAATTGAATCTGAAAGCTTTATTAGACAAGTTTGTCTTTCAGCTTGTGTCTGATGTCAGCTGCATTGAAAAATAAAACTTCTCATGCAACTGGGTCCCGACCTTGAAAAATCATCCATCCAATGGTAAAAGATTCAGCTGTGTGCTGTGCTGCTGTTTGTTAAATGAGGCACATATGTAAAAAAAAGAAAAGGCATCTTAAAGTAAAAGCTAATCAAATGATAGAACTGCCTCAAATTAAGTTGTCTGAGGACTGGATCTCTGCATGGCCCCCTATTTTCAATCACATAATCATGAGAGGCCAGCAGGGGTGGCCACTTGTGAGCCATTTTAGTTGAGTAACTTATAAGAATCATTCATTCAAATGGCTCAAAAAAGCTTTTCAAAGAAAGCATTATTTTTTCCTTTACCCAAAGGTACACAGCACATAGAAGAGGAGGAAATAGGGACACAGGACCTAGAGAGCTTCTTAAATATTCTCTTTGAATTTATGGGTGGTCTAACAAGAGTAAACTTTGCCAGCCAAGCTGGAACCCGCTGGAAGTATTACCTGATTAATAGCTTTTTCCACTGGTCTCCAAGATATTCTGGCCTTTTCTACAGCAATCTCTTACCTTTGCAAGGACAGCACAAAGCAGTTCTCAAGTGGAGTCAGTGATATGAATACAAAAGGTGGGGAGGAGGAGGGAGAGGAAGGGTCAGGGGAAGAAGGAGCGTGACACTGCTCGGAGAAGCAAACAACCAAAGAACTCTTTGGACCAAAGGGGCTGCTAAAGCTAATCCAGGTCATGGAATAAGAATCTGTAGCCCCTGATTAAACCATACTTATTGCAATCCAGTCTGTGGATGATTTTTTTGTCCCCATTCAAAGTAGTTTAATTTTTTTTGCTGCCCAAGAACAGCAACCCTAAGGTCAGCCATGGAATGTCCAGGAGGCTAAAGTGTTTCTGACACGTGGGCTTTTGTGGCTTTCCGCAGCTGATGTCGGATCAATGTTCAGTCATTCCTATAACAACATCTGAGGTTCATTCACCTGCAACTCTACCAACGCCTTATATGCCATCACCTGCTTATACTGTCCATATGCTCTCTCTGTCAGACAGACACAGTGTTCGCTGCATGCAAGAATGAATGAACAGCTTTGGTATTCAAGTCACTCACTCCTCTTTACATGTTGCTCTATGCTTATCCTTCCACAGCATCTGATAAAGTTAAATTGAGTTCAGAAAAGCATATGCTCTATTTATATCTTACTTAGTTTATAAGGTGCATCTTCACCCTGCCTTCTGCCTGACTTCACACTAACACAGCTTACTACCTCTCTAGTTCCTTACATTGAGTGTTGCTTTTCCTCTCGTCTTCCCTTTCAATACTCCTTTGTTTTGAATTTCTGCAGCCAGGCAAGACATGATTACAGATAAACTGAGGTACACTTGATGGTTATAAAAAAAAATACAAATGCTTCCCTCATTTCCACATGGTGTCGCTCCCTAAGTTATCACAAACTAAACAACAGCAGACTCGGTCATTACTTGGAATGGGTGACCTCCAATAAATACTGAGGTGCTGCTGTGGAGTACTGGTTATTCTGTAAATGGAACTGGCTTTACTGATGTCCAAAATGACTGCTTTGTGTGAGAAGGACAGGGGTTGAGGAGGAAGGAGAGAGGACTGAAGGGGGCAGGAGGATCATTTTCTGACATTATATGAAACTAAGGGCTTAGATGCTTGTCCGCTTTGATGGATGTAGTTGCCATTTTATTTTCAATTCCTAACCTTCCATATTCTTGTATAGTATAGCCATGCAGTTTGTAATGGCTCCATCATTCCACTGAGGAAGTGAATTAATTTTAATAACGGGCCAAATATGGATGATCTGAACTGAGATATGCAAACTCCCATCATCTATAAGCAGACATGTGGCACCATCATTATTAAATTAATCTCCTGTTCTCTAAATATGTATTCTGATGTACTAATGTTATCTTTTCATATGCTTACAGTAAAATAAATAAGGCTTTGATTATGGCGCTTTTTAAAATTACTGATAAAGACAATTAAAAATACAGCATATATGTTCATGCAAACACAACATATATTAAATGGAAAATAAGTGCTTCAGAAACAAAAAGCAGTGGAATACTCTTAAAGAAAGAATAGTTTCTGATACCCTGTATCATTGCCCAAAGATGATTTGCTGCTGCTGTTTTGTAATTTTTGCTCATTTGTCCTGCAGACAGCAACTGTCCTTGAACGCTAAATTATTCAACTATACAATTAGCAAGAAATATGTCTACATATAGGCAACATAACCTCACTAGTGATGCTGTGGGAAGCCTAACTATTGAAATATTCCTGTAAGCTTTTTGTTATTTTAAGGTACATCTTTTCTTTTTTTTTTTGCATTTATGTTTATTTAAAAGGGAAAAAAAAGGCAGTATCAATTTTGATGAGTTTTCACTGTTGATGGCATACAAACATGATTGTTGCAGCCCGTCTATGGCTTTCCCACAACTTTAAATGCACTAATAATATATGCATACCAGAGGCACAACAGATCAGCTCTGTACCCTGAACATTGGTATCACAGGACAGTGCTGGTAGCATGCCCAACTGCCAACTGTGGGACAGCAATTTTAGCGCACTCCTGCTTGAAGGCTTACAATTTACTTTCCCATTGAGTTAGGTATGGACTGGCTGCTGGACCTCTTGTTTCAAATAGGATGGAGAAGGGCACTTAGGATCCATTCCCCATAGGGAACAAATGCATTGGAAAAAGGTCTAAGCTCATTTCTTATCTAGTTTCAATTTGCTAAAATTTGGAACACCCCACTTCTGAAATGCAAATCCAAAGTGCCTGAGAAAACTGGAAATAATGACTAGATCTTCAGTCAGTGTTTCTTCTCATTCCCAATTTCTCAAGCTTAAGACGATAGGCAACTGGAAGGCCAAATAGGCAGTCCAAGTGGCATTAGTTAACCAACAGGGCTTCAAAACCACGAACTGTGAATGAATATGCAGTTTCTCCCTGACCTACTCACTTCTAGCCCCTGTTCCACTTTGTACCATAGTTTTTACACAGGCTACATTTGTAAACTGTGTAAAAACATTTTGCATTTTCAAATATATTAAAACCCACAGTCCTAATTAAGGGCTGTATTTTAACTTAACAGCTCATTCAAAATACGGTATCATTTTAAAATAAAGAATTAAAAGGCGTTTTAGTATTACACTGACTCTGATTTCGCCTGCTCATTTTTCTAGTTTTATAATTACATTTTCTTCCTTTCTTTCTTTTTCCCAAAGTGAAATACCCACAAAAATCAAAGAGAAAGCTGCTTGAATAAAACTTCAGAGAGAAAGTGCAATTGACTATGCAAAATATTCTCACATGCTTGAGTTAAACTAATGGTAAGAATAAAGAGAAGTAATTTTAACCTAAACATGTCTAATTATGTTTGACTGCTAGAAAATAGCAAGTGAGTGACAGATTTGACTTATAAAAAGTAGCAAGAATTACTTCAAATAGAAGTAGGATTTTTTTCTAATGTCCTATTATATTATCTTTACATATTTGTTTTAGCAGTACCATTAAAAAAAGGGATTCTTTTAAAGTATTATTTACAAAATGTGCTTTCAGATATGCCTTGCTGAACAAAAAAGTGGCCAAAAAATTTGCACAGGCTTGCTAAAATGAACCTATAGCTAAACAGATACAAATCATGGAAAATGTAATTCAAAAAAGAGTGAAAGTTATGAATGCAAGAAGAGAGGACACTGGCACTGTTTTGCAAATCTCAGTATAATATATACTGTCAAATGAACATTTTCCTCATATAGTAAACACAAACACATATGCAGCAGTTTCAGATGAAAGATGGTATGCTGACAGATATAAAGGCATTCCTGAAATTAGTCTCTACTGTGTAATAACACACTACGCAGCCAGAAAAGCCCTGCATTTCCTTCTGTTTGTAATGTTTTTCATACTGCTGGCTATGTAAAGCATGGGTTATGTTTGGTTAGCGATGTTCACATAATTTCACGTTCCAAATGTCAAGTATGGATACCTAGCACAATTTGCTTTTGAATCAACCAGTCTTGGAAGTCGAGCTTAGCTAAAGTTTCTGACATACCCTTCAGCTAAGTACATTTTCCTAGCTGGAAAAGTAGTTTTCTGTTCATTATGCCTGAAGGCATACTGGCCCAGTGGGATATTAGGGACATTTTGTAGACTTTCTCCGTGCTCAAGAAATTATTACAGAAAGGCTCACATGGGCACAGAAATCATTATAAACACAACTCTAGCCCTGTTCTCCATCCCTGCTTCCAAAGAAGATAGTCACAGGATGTATATTTGTCAACGCCCCCTGGCAAGAGCTCTGTAACCAGAGTAGATAGTGACATTTGACAGCGTCACAAGGACCAGCCACTTATTTTATCATTCTCTTCTTTGCTCTGACATACAGACTAAGTGAAGTACAGAGGCTTAAAAAGCCTGAGGCAGAACTGATTCAATCTTCACAGGTTTCTTTAAGCTGCGTAGATTGAACTGATAATGAAGTGAACCAATGTTCACTTTTACTTCCGGAAAGGCAGCAAGAGGCCTGCAGTGACCCAGGCCAGAAGCTGGGGGGCGCTAAAGCACACCTCCCAGCCTGCCGGCCACTGCTAAGGACACCTGAATGCTGCTGAACCAGCATTATATGCCCACACCCCCCCCCTACCTTTTGCTGTCCCCTGCTGCAGGGGGGAGGGGGGAGAGAGGGGAAGAATGGTCCATCCAGCTTAGACCTGGAAACAGGCATTGGCCCACATGGGGGGGACCCCTCTGTCTCAGTGGGGGTACCCTGCCTCTGGCTGGGTCACCAGACAGTCCTGCAGCCAGAGCAGAGGGGAATCCCTCCACCTTATCATAGAATCATAGAAGTCGGGTCGGAAGGGACCTTGTAGATCTTCAAGTCCGACTCCCTGCCAGGGCAGGAGAAAAA
>NW_017728906.1:53111427-53149502 GCF_001723895.1 Crocodylus porosus | reverse complement strand
CAAGTCCTAGCTCTGTGTCCGCCTTAGCTTTCCTGACAGCCCCCCTATAGGCCCGAGCAAAGGAGGTATACTCCTCTTTGGAGATAGCTCCCCGCTTCCACCAGGTATACGCTGCTTTTTTGGCAATCAGGCATTCCTGGATGCCCTTGGTGAGCCAGAGGGGCTTTCGGGCAGTCCTGGCCCCCTTGCTTTGTGTTGGGATGGTCACCCCTTGGACCCCGAGTATCATCTCCTTAGTTTGGGTTTCGCTTAGCCCTGCCCCCAGGACGGAGAAGGGGGAAGTCTCTGCAGCCAAGGGCTTTGGGCTGAGCAGGGCATCAGCCCACATGGGAGATGGGAAAGGATACCCATCCCCACTGCTCCAGCCCAGGGCTCTGTCTAGGCACTCAGGCAAGGGGACAATCCCCACCTGGGCAGATGCTGGTTTCCAGCTTGGGCCAGTCCCTGACTTGAGGGACTTCTTCCCTCACTCCCACCTGCATGTAAGTGACTCACACTGTCCTAGCCAAGTGGGGGAGGGTAGAAAACCTGCATAGGGCTGGGCTGCAGAGGGGGGAAGGGCGCTCTGTTTTCCTCCCACCTCAGGTACAGGTACAGGAAGGACCAGGTTTGACAGGTACAGGAAGGACCAGGGTTGTAAAACAGAGGCTTTGCTGCCTCCACTCTGTGGCAGCCTGGGGGTAGGGACAGCCCTGCTAAGCTGGAGTAGACAGAACAGGCCAAGGATAGTCCAGCCACCATGAGAGGGGTGCTTGGGAGTGGTGCAAAGCATCCTGGAATGCTGAGGAACTTGAGTCAGGAGGGGATCTGGGACAGATGTTTGCTAGGTGTTTTTAACCTAAAACAGTTTAGTCTGATACCACATCCATCCAGGTCTATCTTAAACTAGTTTTGGCCATTTTGAAACCAGTCTATGTTAACCAAACTTCTTTTCTGTTACAGTTTTAAAGTAGTTTCCAATCACTTATACTGGTTTGTGTGTAATTTCTGTCCATAACCACAAATGTGAACACCACTAAATTCTGGTTGCTATAAAAGTCTCTACAGAATCAATAAGTGAATGATAATCAACAAGAGGTGCTGTCACTGTTCCACAGAGTGTTTTTCAAACTATGTTGGTCAGTCATCTTTACCTCTGGGCTCTAGTTTTATATGCCAATTTTTCATTGAGGCTGGGAACTTACATAATAACTGGTGCCCTCTCTTTGAAGGTCTGTGTCAGTTTCCTTTTAGTTTCACATATGAAAATACTGATTCCACTGACTGATTCCACTGGCAAAACTCCCACTGATGATTTGAATAGTTTTAAGCTAGTATTTTATGCTAGTTAAAAACCATGTGGAACTCTCAACATTTTTTTTTTATTATTACCAACATATAATATGCCTAAAGGCAGAACAGGCCTATTTGGTTACATTTGCAAAGTGTTGGAAAACTACCAAGTTTTGATATGAGGGAATCTAACTTGTTTTAAATGGCCAGTATGAACAAGACTAGTAAAACAAAACTAGCACAGGCACGGGATAAGTATTTTTTTTTAAATGGTACTATCACTTGGGGTCATACACTGGCCCTTAAACTTTAACATGCTGAACTAAAACTATATGTTAATACTAGCCAATTGCCCATCAAGAATGACGTGGGGAGGGGGGAGCTGGGATGGAGTGCTGTCACTTAACCCCACCTGCTGCTGCTGTTCTGCTTCTTGCAGAGTGCTGCTGGCCTTGGCTCCCCCACCCCTTGTCTCGTCCTTGGCATGGCTTCGTGGCGACACTCCCCCATACTTGGAGCATGGTGGTGGAATCATGGAAGCGCTCCCCCACGCTTGAAGCACTCTGATTGGCTGTTTCTGTCAGCCAGTCAGAGGGTGAATGAAGTGTTACAGATAGACAGACAGACAAAAAGAATTAGGCTTTTATAATATTAGAAAGGTTTTCAAATACAATTTCCTAAATGAACTCACAGAGCCTGAAAAAAACCAAGAAGTAAAATGAGTTCAGAAGTCATGCAGTCGACAGCTGTAACCAGCCTGTGAGCTGTAATACTAGACAGTGACCCGGGGGGTGGGGGGGCAGGGGTCCCTGGCAGCTGATCACGTTGATGGGTGGGGTGGGGGAGGGTCCCCTGGGAGCCACTCGCACTGACCGGGGGGGATCCCCCCGCGACTGATATCACTCATCAAAAAGCAGCCACACCACTTCCGGAAAATCCGTGGCCAGTTCCAGAAGTGGCACAGCCACTTCTGCTGGTGGCCCCACTCCCTGGCTGGTGCTCCCAGGGGGAGCACCGGCACGCCCACCTGTCCCCCTGCCCATTGCCTAGACAGGGAGCATGGCTTGACAGGGGGTGCACCAGCACTCTCAGGGGGTGCACGTGCACCCCTGTGCACCCCCTACACATCGCCACTGGCTGTAACCATAGAAGTTGACTGCAGTTACTGAGCATCCATATCACTATGAGGAATAAAAGTCTAGTTCAGACTTCCATCAACTTCCATCTCTTTTCTAATCGCAGCTCTGCACAAGTTCATGAAAATGACTATAGAATGGTTTAAAATAGTTGAAAAAAAGGGAATACTATTTTTAGCTGCAGAACAATATTTGAGATATAAGGCATGTATTCTTTAAGTTAAAAAATAAATAAATACAGAACTAGAATCTGTATTAATGCTGTTTTCTGCCCTGCAGAAAAGAGCACCTTTTTCTCAATGGACTATATTCATTAGGTTTTCTTTGTGAAATCAAAGGACTTGTTAAATATCATGAACAGCTGACTAACTGCATCCCACTTCCTGAAGTTTCACTTGAAATGGGAAAATGGCAGCTAGAACAGATATTACATTTATAGTAATGGTACTGCAATAAATTGTCTCATATGAAGAGGAATCATGAATTGGTACCATGAGTACAGGTTCAAATTTTAAGTGTTCCTGGCACAAGAGAGAAAAATCAATCATAGTTCCTGCCTAATCCCTTATAAAACAGGAACACTTTCATTTTATGCATCTATTGTTTCATCTCCTGCATCTGAGAAGTGCTGGTAATTCACATTCTATATTCAAAAGTAAGGTACATAAATAATTTTGCAATCCTGAGATTATAGATAATGAATTAGTGTGGGAATCTCTTCTTTTTTGTTCTTTCCATTTCCATTGCTGCAGCAAGTTTACAGCTCATAAAAAGAAATGAATCTGACATAACCAGCTGACATACAAAACCTGACATAGTAAGTTTAGCATCCCAGCATGACAAAAAATGCTTACACATCTCGTTCAGTTTGGCCATGTCATCCTCAGACCTGCCTCACAACTCTCTATGGAATCAATGCAAGGCAGTTTCCTTGCTTTAAAAAGAGAGAGAGAGAGAAAAAAAAGGACCACAACTTCTTAAAACCATTAGTGGAGCTTACTACTTGCAATGAAACTGAAGTCTGACATGGGAACCCTGACAGCACCGAAACCCTGACAGAATTAACTGAAACTTGTTTTGCTAAATTTGTACATAAAAATGAACAAATGAGAGATGTCTGCTTTGCTTGAATTGATCCATCCCTGGCAGGTTTTGACAGAGGCATGGCTAGCTGACTAATCTGCCTATCTTTTGATCTGATTGATCTTTTGATTCAATCTAGCAAAATCAAGGGGGTTATCTTAGTCCTGTCTAGAAAAGTGGTTCTCAACTGCTTGAGACTTGAGGAACTCCTCATTAGACTTGAGGCACCTCTTGGAAAATGTCAGCTCTTAGTTTTGACAGTTTTTTTGAAAACGGGAAAATAATAGATAAGTTCTTCTACTGCAAAGAACTCGGAAAGACTATGACACGTCAGAATTTGTTCAACACTAGGGATTCCTATTTGAAATCTCTGGATTTATCTTGTGAATAATTTTTGCACACCTAACAGTGTTAACACTGACTGGCACTATGCAGGACCCTCGAAAGGACTCCAAAGCAGCCCAGGATGCCATGGCATCTTGGTTGAGAATCACTGGTCTAAATGGAGTTGTTCCCTGAATATCAGGTCTTATTTTTATGGACGTACTAGTCTATGCTGCAGGGCAGGGGGTTTTCCACCATCAGCTTTTGATGTATATTTTCTGTAAAACAATGGTTTGTAAAAAAGGCACTTGGGAAAAATAAAGGGGTAAAAAAACCGCACCAAAATTAATTCAGATATTCCTTCCTCTTCTATTAACTATATGTTCCTTTTTCTGATCCATTACTTGACAGCACTAATAGTCTTTCCCTTCCAATGAAAGAGGAACATTTTTGAAGTGCCCTAATTACTAATTGAATTAAAGGTACAGACAGAAGTGACAAATTTCACTTGATTTGGCCACAGAAAGCAGTTTATAGCTTTAACCAAACACAAGTGCACAGCTGCAAACAGCTTGAAAAATGGCTGATCAGTTGAAAATCTAACCCCTAATTGCATGAGGTATCAGATAAAAACATTTCAAAATGTAGCATCTTTTGTAACATGTGTCTACTGAGCAATCAGCCTGTTGCTGTTTACTAATGGGAGTGGAGAAAGGGAGCAGAGGGAGTTCAATCTAGGTGTTTTTCAGCACCCCAGAGGGTGGAGTGGGTGTACTGGAGACCCACGGGGGGAGGGGGGCAAGGATCCAACTCACTCACCCCAAATCTCAGCACCAATTGGGAAGCCCCAAGAACAAGCCCCTTCCCATTCTGAAAATAGCAAGCACTGGCAGAGAGCCCTGGCCCATGCTATGGGAACCTGGCTGCAGACTCCTAGCCCATAGCTAAATTCCCCTCCCCCTGGAACCAACAGCAAAGTTCTGTTTGGTCTAAGATAAGACTGTAACTCTTTGCAGAAATTGTTCTGAGTTATACCTGGGAGCTGCACTTCTTTCTACACTCTAACGGTGCTTAAAAAGAATAATTTTAAACACTTTCTATAAACAAATGGGCAGTACATCTTAATGCATCTTGCAGAGGGAGCATACCAGACCACAGAAAGAAAGGAATGAAAAAATGAGTGAAAATCAGAGCAACCACTTTTCTTGTTTCATATATCTAGACAGAGATAGTCAAAGGATGTCGAGTGGATTCAGGTCCCCTACTTCTGTTTCACCTTTTTAAATGTACATCTGTAAAATCATTTCAAGTACAACCACACTGAAATACTTACAGACTCCTGAAGCAGGTTTTCTCTTTAGTTCTTGAATTAAATGGTTGATTGCTGTCCAGTTGACAGTTAATTCTTCTAATTTTTTCTAGAATAGGAAAGTAAGGCATCTATAAGCATTAAGAAAAGAAGTAGCATTTCCTGTTTGAAAGACTAGTCTGTGATACTGTCACTTCAAACATATATTAATACCTTTTCTACAGCACGCTTGCTGTCATTTCATGTCCAGATGTAGTATCACTATCACTGTATAAATAGAGCATTTCCATACTTTGAGACTATACGACTTCACAAATCTTGACACTTGAAGTAATTTGTAGTAATGAGGGTAAGGGGGATAACTTATATCCAAGTGAGGATATATATATTAGTTTTGATTTATCCAAGTTTTATTAGCAGGAATTTGGGTTGTTTGTGATGTTTAACAAGCAGTGCATCTAAAGCGGACTTAAAACATTTTTTTCTATGCACAATAATGGCATGACTTTAAAATTTCATTTCTCAAGATATTTCAGAACCATAGCTAGAGTCATATAAATTGGTATAAGTGACCAAAAACCAGTCTGTGGTGGCCAGAACCAGAGGGGTTACTATCACAAGCAATAAATACATGCTTTTGGAGACATCCAGGCAGTTGTCTAGCAGTTAAGATTAGCTAATGCAAAGCTTGCAAGTTTGCAACCTGCAAGTGGAATTTGTCTGTCCCAGTTTAACCAAAGTGTTGAATCTAACTGTTTGCATTTATCATGGGATTGACTGGGCCCCCAAAATAAGCAAAACTACAAGATTAGCTGATTTAATAGGTTTTTTAAAAGTCAGCCATAACAAGATCTGACCACCTAATATAATTAGCACATACCAAGGAATCCAAGGAATAGGAAACCAAGGGGCTGAGCTTGGGCAGAGTAATGCTAATTTCAAACCTCAAAGTAATGTAGTGTAATTTGCTTATTGGATGAACCTGAGTTCAGGCGGTAAACTTTCATGATAATTTCTAACATCTTTTAATCCCATAGGGTAACAGCTATAGGGCAAGATTGTGAGTGGCTCTAAAATCAACAGATTAGCATAAGTTAAGGCATAAAGCAATGCGTGTGTCAAGTAACCAGTTTGAAGGACAGGACAGAAGAACCATTGCTGTACCAAGCCTGGACCCCAGACTCCCAGTGTGAGCGAGGACTGGATCCTGACCAAGGGACCTTCCCAGTGACCCATGAGACAGCGTTGATCAGGGACACCTGACTTCACTGGAATATCTTGGCACACACCTGGCATAAAGGGACTGCTGATAAGTTGCCAACCCCATGTGGGAACTCTTTGTCATTTTGTCTATCTGTTGTTATTATTTATCATTAGCTCTTTATTATTGTACTATTTGTTTGTCGCATTAACCTTTCTGTTAACTGTTGTATGCTAACCTATAAGTAAACTTGCCTTTACTTCACTCCCGACTCACTACCTTGATCCCAAACACAGCAGCTTAACACTCACAGCACCTAGCCAGCCTGTGACACCAGTCTACACCCATAACAGAACAGAAGTTCAATGCACATAGACTGGTTTAAAAATGGAGGAACCCGTCTATGTAGACATGGACTGATGTGCACTCAAACTTAATCTGATTTAGGTTAGACCAGTCTCTCAAACTTCTGTACCAGATCCCGCTATTGATTCATGTTAGGTCACTGTTTGCTAGCATGTCAGGTGCCTTTGTGGCCCCTGGCTAAACTCCCCTCACAGTGAGATGCACTAGTACTTGCTATGTACTCAGATGCTCTGACTGATTGCTTCTTGGAGCTCAGCACCAGTGGCAGCTGGCAGCATAACGTTCCTGGTGGTCTAGGAGGGTCGCGCTGGGTAGCAGGGAAAGGAGAACTCCCCAACCTCCTGCTGTCGCTTGCCATTCACTGGTGCTCTGAGGAGTCTAATGCTTCCCTCAGCAGATCTCCCCTTGCACACACCTCCTAAACTGCTCCATGTGCCCTGCTGCCAGCTGCCACTGGTACCACAGCTCATGCAGGGACACAGACCTCCTCTGGCTGGAGGCAGGGCTGAGAGTTTGTGCTGGCTTGGTTCTGTGACAGCCTGGGGGCAGGGCCCACTGGGAAGCTTTGAGGAGTGGCCCCAACCTACCGATCTCAGTCAGGGCAGGCAGCCTGCATCCTTTCCTCACCAATGGGCAAGCATGTGTTCTGATTGCTCCCGATATAACCTATGCCTTTCACGGAAACCCGTGTAGTTTGATCAATTCTGCCCTTGGCTTTTTTAATGTCTGTACCTAGTCTGAGTGAGTTTGCACCACTGGAATACGGAGAAATTTTGCTCAGAAGTGCTACAGCTGCCTTTAAACCTATCTAGGGTGACCATATGTCCTGGACTGGCTGAGACAGTTCCATATTGCAGAGGCTGGTCCTGGCCGGTTGGTGAAAATAAATGTCCTGGGTGTGAGGCTGAGTGGTAGGAGCTGTGAGATAGGAAGCCTTATTAACACCAATTATGTGACAGGTGATTGTTAACACCTGTGAAGTAAAGAGCAGTGGGTAATTAACTGGCCATTGACTCCCTGAAACAATGAGGGTGCCGGGGGCAGGGGCTGGGACTAGGTTGCACCTTGGATTTCACATTGTCTGTATAATCACTCTAAACCTGTCTGCTATAGGGATCAGGATATTGTCTGTTGTAAGCTTAAACTAATGTTTATTTTTATTTAGGCCAAGGAATGGGAGGGAATTCCACTTTTGGGGAGAGAAGGTAACCCATTTTTTCTAGCAGTTTGATTTTAAAACTGAATTTAATGTGCTCAGAGTTTGGAAGAAATCCAAGTGTACCCAGATTAGTGGGCAGAGATCAGGAGAAACAAAACAAGGATGCATGATACCATATGACTCTTCACGTTATCAGATAGATATCATCATCACATACATGCTGTTTCTGAGTGCAGCATGGTGAAGATAGCATGTTTGCATACATACGCATACACACACAGATAAATAGACAGGCTTCTATTTGGGCTCAAGACTGTTCAGCCCATTTTAATCCTAAAAACTTATCCCAGAAATAAAGCTGAAAACAGGTCACAAACCAATTTAATAACTATTCATTAAATAATGAGAGAGAAATATTAAAAAATAAAAAGATTATGCAACTGGTATCTAGACCAGGAGTTCCCAATATTTTTCTCCGTAATTCCATGCCTATGCTCATGATCCCACTGTCTCTCTGGACATGAACCCATTCATTAAGCATCAGGACCCTACTTCAGGTTGTAAATGCTATTTGGAAAGATGTATTGTTACTGCTGACCTCAACTAAAGTAACTTCATTTACTCATTCATTCAGAAGGAGAAGAACAGAGACTCATTGCAATTCTGAGAGGGTATAAAATGTGTATGTCATGGACTGTAGGAGAAGTTATATTTGATCCTCTGTAGAATATGCAAAGGAATACAAAGACAAAAAAGAAAAAAAAAACCCATCAAAGTACTTCAACAGGTCAACTAATCCAAAACCCCTACTCAAGACATGATCACCTTTGTTTCAACACTTTAGGTCAAGTTCCATCTAAACTGCTCTTACAATCTCTGAAGAATGGAGATTCTATAACCTTGCTCGGTAATCTGTTCAAATGCTTTACCACTCTAATAGTTAGCAAGTTCTTCATAATATCCAACCTACATTTCCCTTCTTGCTATTTAAGAACAAAATATTTCTTGTCCTCTGTAGCCAAAGAGAACAGCCTCTATTCTTTTTGTGACCGCCCTTCATATTTGAAGACTGTTATCAAATCCCTTCCCCAGTCTTCTCTTCTGCTGACTGAATAGTTACATTTCTCTCAATCTTTTATCATAAAACATGTTTACTAGACCTCTAATAATTTTTTGTTGCTTTCCACTGGACTTTTTCTAATGTGTCTATGACTTTCCTTGGAGAGTGGTATCTGAAATTGAACTGAATATTCCAAATGAGGCTTAAGCATTGTGGAAAAAGAGTGGATGAATCACTTCTCTCAGCTTGCAGACAACAAATCTGTTAATACAGCTCCATATACCATTAGCCTTTTTGCAATGAGAACATGCTGGTGACTCATAATTTGCAATCCAACATACAGGTCCATTTCAACAGTACTTAAGCCTAGCCAGTAATTCCCCAATTTGTATTAGAACATGTGATTGTTCTATCTTATGTTCAGGACTTGGTGTGGTTCTTACTGAATTTCATTTGACTAATTTCAAACCATCCCATTTTCCAAAATTTCTGCAACACCATCTGGTATAGTGTCATCTGTAAATTCGCTCAATGTGCACTTAATTCTAAACTCCAAATCACTAATGAAGACCCAGACCCAGGACCCAAACCCCTGGGAAACCCCAGCCAATGCCTCCTCTCAATTTGCATCTCATTTGGCCCTGCTTACTTAACAGTAAGGTAGATTTGCGGCTTATGGATTAACCAGAGTAGATATATAACTGTATATATAGCACAAGCTTTTGTGACCTGAAGCTACAGCATCTGATAAAGTGAGCTTCTGCTCACAAAGGCTTGTCCTATATATGTCTACATAGATATAGATATCTATATATGCCATGTATAGATAGATATATCAATCTATACAGATATGGAGATCCATCTACTACTTTGGTTAGTCTATAAGGTGAAAATCTACCCTGCCTGTTATTTGCTTTCAGACTAATATGCCTGACTACTAAGGCTGTGCAAAATTTCAATGGTTGTTTCATTTCAATGCTGTTTTGAAATATTTTGAGCTCAAAATAGTGAAAACAAAATGAAACACATGGATTTGAAACAGCCTCAAAAGGAAATAAGGCCAGTTGAAACATTATGAAAGTTTAAAAACGTTTTGAGTTTCGAAGCAGCAGCCGGGTGGTGGGAGACAGGGGAGAGCCAGGTCTGTGCTCTGCAGCCCCATATGGCTCAGCCTGGCGGGGAATGCTCCGACGGGCTCCTCCAGCCCCATGGAACTCAGCCCGGTAGTGGAATGCGGGCAGAGCCAGGGCTGCACTCTGCCTCCTGCCACCGGGCTGAGTTCCACAGAGCTGTGAGCCGCTGGAACCCAAGTCTGTTGCGGGGGGGGGGGGGGCACAGTGCAGTCCCAGGGCTGCACCCCACACACCGCACCAGGCTGCAAGCTGCTGGGACCTCTTCTAGCAAGCTCCAGTATACAGGCCGGGGCAGATCAGCTGGTGCAAGGACCTGCAGTGCTGATCCTGGGGTGGGGGAGGGACCCTGCAGCTGATGTGCCCTGGGCCTGAATGCTACTCCAGCTAGCTCTGTTATGGGGCCAGGGCAGATCAGCTCGTGCGGGGACCTCCCCTCCCAGATTGGCATGCTTGCCCCCTGCCCACTCCCCATGCTGCCAGCGGGGCACCAAGGGACTTGCAACCCCCTGGGACCTGAACTTAGTGTGGGGAGAAGAGCACAGCCCCAGGCCTGCACCCTACTTCCCACACTGGGCTGTAAGCCACTGGGACCCCACACTGGTGGCACAGGAAGTGAGTGGCGGGGCAGGTGTGCAAATCTGGGGTGCGGAGGGTCCCCGCATAAGCTAATCTGCCCTGGCCCTGTACCAGAGCTGGCTGGAGGAGGGTGTGGGTCCAGGAGAGATCAGATGGTGCGGGGACCCTCCCCCTCTCCGGGATCAAGGCAGCTGATCTACCCCGGCCCTGTGCCACTGGCCCCAGGCTGCAGCACCTGTATTCTATCATCTGGCAGGCAGATTGGGGGCCTGCTGATGCTCCCAGGAGGGCTGCCGGGGCTGTGCCAGAGTCCTTTCAGGGGTGCAAACCCCCAAGCTGCCTGCCAGGTGACAGGAGCTGGTTGCTGCTGCTTGGGACCAATGGCAGCATTGATCTTCCTGGCACCAGTCCCAGGTGGCTGCACCTAGCTTCTGTCATTTGGCAAGCAGACTGGTGGTTTGCACCCCTGGGTGGATTCTGGCACAGCCCCAGCAGCCCTCCCGGGGGTGCCAGCAGGCCCCCAATCTGCCTGCCTGCCATAAGAAGTATGGGTGAAACATTGAAAAAGCATTGAAACAGCAAAACAGTTTTGACAAAACAAAACAGAACAGTGGTTTTGAAAAGAAACTGTTCTGTTGAAACACTGAAACTGAAGCCAAATTGGAACGGTGCTGTTTGGCACATCCCAACTAAGTACCTCTCTGTACAAGCCGTACTTAACTTACAACATTTTGAGTCACAACATTTCGCACTTACAATGTTTATAAATTGAAACCTTGTTTCAATTTTCTGATGTCAGTTTTGACTTTACAACACTTGATCCAATGTGATGCCACACCAGAGAACAAGTTCTCTGCATGGCCCATCTCCCTGGAGAACATCTGTCCAAACTTCCTTGGACACTTTCTTTAAGAAAACAGACAAGACTCTATAAAAACCTGCAGCCAAAACTCCTAAGGAGACTCCAGTCAAGAACCCTTCAAAAAGTCCAACCAATAGCCCTTCAAAAAGTTTAGCAAAGTCACCTCAAAGAAGTCCCAACAAATCAATGTGATTGCTATGTATAATATGAATATATTAATGTAGCTATATTACTCATCTATAACTGAGTACAAAATTCTCAGTTATTTTTGGTGAAAATAGGGTATGAGACCTTGGTTTAAGAACCAACCCCCCATTTATAACATAGTTTTCTATGGGAAAATTTGTTCCGAGTTGCAACATTTCAACTTAAGACATGGGTTTCAGGAACCAATTGTGTCATAAGTCCGAGGACTGCCTATTCTTCAAAATATCCAGATTCTTCAAGTCAAAAATAGACAACCTACCTCCCATAGGCCAGATCGGGCCTACAGAGTCATTTCATTTGGCCTGCAAACATGGGGCTTTGGCAATGGAGGTTTTCAGCAGCAGTTGGTTACCCCTGCCACTGCAGGGAAAAGCAATGGCAATGCAGGTTTCCCCATGTTCCTATGGGGAAAATGGCAGTGACAAGCACTTTCCTTGCGTCTCCATGGAGGAAAGTGGCAACTGCAGGTGTTTTCCTTGTGCCACTGTGGGGAAAGTGGTGATGGTGGCTAGGTCTTAAAACCAACCCACCCACCCATTTCTGACCCAAACTGGTTCAATCTGGCCTACAGCCTTAAAAGTTTGCCCATCACTGTTCTAAGTAAATCTCTCACCTGTAACCTGAGGGTCACAATGGAGAGTAAGCTAAATATGAGCCAACAGTGTGCCCTTGTTGTGAAGAAGGCTAACGGCATACTGGGCTGCATTAGTAGCAGTCTTGCCAGCAGATCAAGAGAAGTGATTATTTCCCTCTATTCAGCACTGGTGAGGCCACATCTGGAGTATTGCATTTAGTTTTAGCCCCCAACTACAGTAAGAATGTGGACAAGCTGGAAAGAGTCCAGCAGAGGACAACAAAAATGGTTAGGGAGTAGTTAGGGGGCTGAGGCACATGACTTCTGAAGAAAGGCTGAAGGAACTGGGCTTATTTAGTCTGGAGAAGAGAAGACTGATTTAATAGAAGTCTTCAAGTACCTGAGGGGTGGTTCCAAAGAGGATGGAGCACATAAAAACTGAAGCAGAAGGTGGCAGATGACAGAACAAGGAGTGGTGGTCTCAAGCTGCATTAAGGGAAGTTTTGGTTAGATATTAGGAAGACCTTTCTTACTAGAAGGGCAGTAAAACACTGGAACAGGTTACCCAAGGAGGTGGTAGACTTCCTATCCTTGGAGGTTTTTAAGACCTGGCTAAACAAAGGTTTGGCTGAGATGACCTAGTTGAGGATGGTTCTGCTTTGAGCAGGAGGTTGGATTAGATAACCTGCTGAGGTCCCTTCCAACCCTAGTTTTCTATGATTCTATGATTTGGCTACTCTAAACTCCAAATTCTTGAATCCACAACAATCCACCAGTTTGTAAAACTTAATTAAATGCAATAGCTGTTGTGTATATTTAGAAACCTTTTAAAACAGTAAATTGACTTTAAATTTAGGCACAGGTTGTAGTGCAGAAGGTTCAGAAACTCACAGCTATGGTAGCACCAGAACATCTGTATCAAGATGCAAATATAAAGGAAGGCACTGTATAATGGTCCGAGTACAGGACTAAGAACAAAGAAAATAAGGTTATTCATGTGGTCTGACTCCTAATATTATGTTAGGAAAGACAGTTGGTTTCCCTCTCATCACATAAGTATATGTATACATATTGCATATATAATATATATTGCATATGTTCACACTTCTGCCTCAGTTTTTATATTTGTAAGCTTGGGGTAAGACATAAGCTAAATCTTGGTAGTGGGAAGATAGATAAAGTACTTGAACATGTAATACTTGAACCCACAGTTACTAACCACTTGATCACAGTACCTAGCTGACATTGTGATCTATGCTCTATGTATAATTATTACCACTGACACATTATAAATGAAACAGACACTCACAAGTTCCCAAATTAGGTTATTTAATAAAATGTCTCTCAAAACTGTAAAAAAAAAAAGTCACAGGAATAAATAAAGTATTTTTTGTTAAGGATTCACATTTTCTATTTAATTCTCTACCATGTCTATTGTCATCTACTCAATGACCTTTGTATA
The DNA here is from genome assembly GCF_001723895.1 of Crocodylus porosus. Lineage (NCBI taxonomy): Eukaryota > Metazoa > Chordata > Crocodylia > Crocodylidae > Crocodylus > Crocodylus porosus. Next base: position 53,135,778 of record NW_017728906.1, on the reverse strand, counting down.
AGGCAACCTCAAGTCTGCCAAACTTTACGCTCATTGCTGAAAATAATTGTTCAGCCCTAGCCCACAAAATTAACATTACAGTTCATACTTTTCTCAAAATGTATTAAACATGGTTCATGATACTGGCACCAAACTGTCACTCTAACTTTTAGTGATATAACTATGAAATCTCCTTAACATCACCAAGCAACATTTATATAATACCATTGGCTTAAGGCAGTGCTTTCTAAATACATGAGAGAAGAAAAAAAAAACAGTTCCCTGATCCTAGGAACTTTGAGGGCTACAAACAAAACAATTGTTGAAGCATGCTTAATTAATGAGCTAATAAGTTACTAGCATCTTGTAACTTAAAATTGAAACATTATTTGAAACATAATTCTCTACAAGCATGGCAGTTGATATATCATGTTCTGCCATCAGGAATTCATGGAAAAAAACATAGAAAAAACTGTAAAGGAAAATAAGCTAGATAATGAAAAGCTTATCAAAGAACAACTCATCCATGTCTGACAAGATTTTTGTATGGAAAGGACAGACAATATATTTAAATGATCAAAACTGTATTTACTAGACAGTCATTTTGATGGTAGCGAAACATTAAGGCATCTAGTAAAATTATATGGTCATATACAGAAAATGTGGCAAAATGTTTATTTGAAAAGGTAGATGGTTTAATTTAGGTAATTAAAAACAGTTGAGAGAATGAAACATCTCTACCTGCAATTGACTGTAACAGAAAATGACTAATAATGCTGTCATTTTGCAGTTCATATCTGATTAAATGATAGCTGGCAGATTGTAATTGCCCTCTTGTGTTCTTGTCCTCAGTTATTATTTTGTGTCAAAGGTTGGAAGAAATGAACTCATGACGAGAAAAAGGAAGGAAATAACATCTTGCTTTATTGCATTCCAAGTAATAAAGTGAAGAAAAAAGTACTGTTCTAAAAAGCCTAAAGTGTTTGTGAATCAACTGGGCCAGCACTTCTGATAATCATCAGAAGAAAACGATGTGGACATTAGCAGGAATCCTGTATACTGGTTATGCACAGAGCATATTAACATTCATCAGAGAAGTTTATAGATAAGTTTTGAGACTTAGTTTAATAGACGTGAGGCAGGCAGTACTAATTATTGTTTAGGGTGTTCAACAGTGATCACTTTGAAGACCTAGTTTTCCATTGCTTACAGTTTGCTAGGTTTTAACAGCTAGTACCCACCATGCTTTGAAGGTGTGGCTTAACAATAGTCAGAAGGTAGCACTTGTGTCAGTGATATGCCTTTTGCTACCTCTATGAAAATCCACTCAAATTCACCCAGTTAGAGGCCTTTAAACACAACTCGCACATACTCAGTAGAGACATGCTAGATCTTGATCATCTCCAAAGACTCTATTCTCTTCTCATGCTTCACTCTTACTATTCCTAGTACTGGTTACACTGTGCATGGGCCACATCTTTAGAGCAGGGGTGTCAAATTCACGAGGCCCCATGGACCAGAGAAGTAGTGCAGGGTCAATCTGTGGGTTGGCCTGGGCCTGCTGACCAGCCCCATTCACCAGATCCTATGTAGAGGGCTAGTCTGGAGCACATGCCACATTCCGCACAGGATCTGGCCCTGTGTGCCGCAAGCAGTGGAGGTCTAGTCCAAGATGCAAGGGAGACACCAGGACCTGGATGATAGGATACTTGGGCTGGATCCAGTTCTTGGGCCATATTTTTGACTCTCTTGCTTTAAAGAAATTGGGTAGACACTAGCCAGAGGTTATAGGGGCTCAACAAGGACCTTACAATGGATGCTTTGGTTTGGAATGGGGGTGATAATTAGTAAGACTGGGACTGATATTTGGGGAAGAAAAGTTTGGACTGGCTCAGTTGTGCTTTGAATGAGGGAAGAGTCCTGTTGAAAAAACAACTATATGTTATTGTGTACTTTTGTATTATATCCTGATGCATAAACACAGGAGTCAGAAATAAGATTGTACGGCAGTCTTAGTCCTGACTTTTACTAGATGTTGAGTACTTAACTTTACACCTTTACCAAGTTATTCTAAAGTAACTTTTCTCATACACAGTTTGATCTAAAACCAGGAGAAATTAACTATTATTGGTTAAATTGTAGAGAAAGTTATCTCTGCACTGTCCTTAAAATACATCTTTGGGTTTATAAATAATGATTAATACCAGAATCTACTAAAGAAGGACAACTTAGTAAAAGAGCTGGAAACCAGAAAAACTAAAACATTAAGAAAGTAATTCCAGATCCCTGGCATAGTATATTCCCAATTCTGTGACTTACTACACAATAAAGCGTTTACCTTAACAGAGTGGTCAATTAACTGACTGATAGGATATAATGAAAAAAGTGAAATGCAATTAGAGGTCGACTAGAAATGAAATATTTAATTTTCAACCAATAGTTACTAACTTATGGTTAATCAATAGAGGCAACATTTTGTATCATTGTCCAAACTACTACTCAAGACAGGCCACTACTGAAAACTGGACAAGGGCAGATCTAATTACATTCCAGTAAAATTATTATTAGGCCTGCTAATGTCAAAAGGATGTAGGTACATGTGAACATGTACAGTGATATGTACCATAATTTATTAAACCCGGTTGGTCATTTCTAAATAAAAAGGCTGTAGTTAAACCAACTCCTAGAGCATAGCAATTTCTATTCTGGGTTCTCATACACAGGCTAGCATACAAACTAAATGCCAAAGAAGCATGTATTCATAGGCTGTTGCTATTGGTGCTAACACCTTACTTGTTAAGATTTGAAGCAAGGTCTGGAGACTGTAACTGCATTCATACCAAGTTTATACATGCAATTATCACACTGAGACCTTTGTTCCATCATCCACTTAATGTACAGATGACAAGTTCCTATTCAGAACAATAATAGCTGCCCTGTTAGCCAAGAAAAATGAACAATACCAACTCTAAACTGTATTTGTACACTTTCATTAGGATCCTATTAGCTTTAAAACACCTTGAATTCACCTCTATGGGTATTTTTGAAAGGTTTCCAATTCTAAGTTGTAAAGAGAATTCATCATTTTTAAAAAGAACAGACAGCAAGGGGGAAACAGTTCTCAACTTCTCTGGGGGGAGAGAAAAGAAACCAAAATATTATTAAATATATATTAATTATTGATGTGGAGATGAAGAGGATTTTTCTTTTCATGTAAGTGGATATTTGTTGGTAGTATTTAAAGGAGTCTTAAAAAAAATTAAGTGGTAGAGAAATAAAATATATTTCAGACAACTAAATACTAGCTGCAGAACCAAAAGGGAAATTCTCTGTAAGGTCACATATAGTAACGGTAACATGGTTTGCAAGGACAAACTGCTTCTGTATAATAAGGTTATTGACCTGTGCAGGTTTAGAGAAGCTATCAATATGAGGTTGAACATTGCTATCTCTCCACCCTGCAAGAGGCAGTTGTAATAGAAATAGGACAAATCAATAAATGACTATTAGATGCTCCAATGGACATTTTATCAAAGTGTCTAGTAATAATTTGCTGCCTATTACAAAAAGTAAGCAATCAAGTATGCATGAAATAGCATGTGTCACCAAGCTATACTTCATCACTCTGTCTGAAGGTAACAACCTGAATGATGACATCCCTTCTCTTATATCAAAGATAGGTGGACTTTAATGGGGAGGCTGGTGATGACCTCCACCAGTCAGTCATTCTCAACCTTTTTAGATCTCTTGGAAATGGCAGAACCTAGCTTACACTCATTTTTTGATTATGGAAAAACAGTCAAATAATTATTCTGTTTCAAAGAACTCAAAGACCACAGTAGGTCAGAATGTTTTTGAGACCTTGGGTGTCTATTTGAAGCATCTTCCAGGTCACATATAGGTGTCTGCACACCTAAGAGTGCTAATTTTGTGTGCCACCCTTAAAAGGATCTGACCATACCCTGACTGGCCTGGGAAGAGTAATGGCCTTTATTCTTTAGTATTTTGTATGACACTGTGACCTCTTTAAACCAATACCCATAAGGAAAGAGATGTAGAAGTTGAACTCCTGAAAGAAAGCAAATTCCTTAGCAAAGGGTATTCAGATTCAACCTCATTCTCCTCCCTCTAAGTACAAACAAAAATCTAGAAAAGGATGCTCTTCGACTTGCTCTTAATTCCCTTTACAAAGGAACCTTTTTCACAGGAGGTACATAAACCTCCTTCAGACCATTGAAACTACTTTAAAAGAAATTATCTGATGTTAACTATGAGGTGAAAAAAATGCTTTAAAGTTGTTTCTAACATAAACTACTTTTTTGACTAGGTAGGAGAACACCAAAAGAAGAACTTGCTGTTACAACATACAATTATTTCTAACTGTGAGCATAACATTATTCCTGGCTATGCTATCACAGAACAGAGCCAATACTAGTATCCAAGCGCTTTCATTGATTTTAAAACAGAGCACATCAAGGACAAGTGTACAACATGGGAAGCATATCCCATTATGCAGTAATGGATATTACGAAAGGTTGCTTCATTACCTTTAGAGGATGAGTGGCTTGTTTTTCCTTATATAAAAGATGCCCTCTAGACAAAATCCCTTCCACATTCAGCTGTTTATCTTGAACTGCTGCTTCTGTTTCCTGGAAAACAAAAACACACACTGTGTATATTAGCCATAGAATGATCAATTAAATCACAAAATATTAAATCTCCATAGGCAGCTGTATACACCCAATAGATTAGTTTCTGTTTTGAATGTCGATTTACAGAAGTAGCAACCATGGACAAATGGGGTCAATGAAAAATAAAAGGGGATTAAAAAAAGAATAAAATAAACCAGTATGTCCTGTCAGGCATGAAGGTCCCAATAAAACTAGTATAAAATCCAGCATAAATTCACAATAGAAAGAACAGGCATCTCAAATCTGTTTCAAACTGCCTCATTGCCCTATTTTACATTAAAAAAATATTGGGAAAGAGTAGAAGAAATATCTTATCCCTACCGTACAGGACACCTTGCTCATTTGATCAAGTGCTGTTGAGTAATTTATGCAAATCTCTCAACATTTTATAATGCAACATTCAAACTTGATAAAACCAAAACAGCTGACTAAAAACAGAACTCCTAAAACCATATTTAGGCATCTGTTATTAGAGAGAAGGAAGAGGAGTACTGGATTCACAAAAAATTCCACATTTTCAAGTTTTCTAAAGGCTTCCAAGTTGTCTACGAAAATATGCACTAAGTGGAACACTGCTCATAGGTAGTTTAAAAGCACACAAAATCCTTTGACGTTTGAACTAAAAAGAAGGTGAAGAAAAGAAATTTTGCACACAGTGTGAAATATTTGGGCTCCATTCTTCAATTTGAAGAGAGTAACAAATGAGATAGAAAAATGGAGCAATATCTGAGAGATCCAACTGAGTTTAGGGATTTTTTCTTCTCCTTTCTCCCTCTAATCTGTAGTTTGGGTAAACTTTAGCTTGCCCAAATGGGTTTCTATTTTCTGCTTGCAATGCCAGCGGCCATTCGATGACTCTCCATCTTTATTTTCTGCCCACAATCTAAGTCATCATTACTTTGACAGCAGACAAAATTGTATGCCAAGCTCTTCACTGTTTAGATGAATTGTATGCCACCACATTTCGTTGATGGAAATCTGTAAAATGCTACTACTTTTCCCTTTGGTCTGCATTTCACTTGTTCAAATCAATGTCATTCTTCACCTCAAAGGACCATATCCTTCCTCAGTTTTAAACTATCACCAGAAACGGAATCTAAAATGCTTTCTTGAAATTCTGTATGCAAAATGTTCGGAACAGTACAGTAAAATTACCCTTTATGTCCAGAAATCCACAGCTTTCGAAAAGTTGTTTATCAATCCAAAATAAGACAAAACCTGTCAAGTTTCTTGCAGGGCTATTTTAAATACTTGCATGCAATTGATTCTGGTTATCCATTTGCAATTTGAATGAAAGATTCCAAAGATTCTTGCTCTGAAATTACGGCTGGTTTATTTTTGCCACACATCACTATATATCTCTCTCATTTCCTTCACCTTCTTCCCCCCTAAAAGTAAGAATTCCTATCCTTTTTGACACAACATTAGTCCAATCTCATAATTCTTAAACCTCACAGAATGGAAGAACAATTATCAAAGGGAATTTTAGTAATGAAAGGTATTTCTTCATGTTATATTTTTGTGTGTGCGCATCTATGGATATACACAACATGAAAGAAATTCCGTAACATGAACAGAAATTAGAAATAAGCAGGGATCCTTTTTTCTACAGGTTTAAAAAAAATCTCTGATTTTTGGATTAAAAAAAGTAAACCAAAAATCAATGTTTTTCCATGATTAAAATGAAACACCAGCATATACATCTCCCTATATTGTTTCATTTTAATCATGGGAAAATGTGGATTTTGGGTTACTTTTTAAAATCTGAAAATTGGGGATGTTTTTTAAATCAGAGAAAACCAGGATTCCTGGAAATAAGAAATAGTGATTATAAGCACTTGAAAATATCATGCTAGATCTCTCACACCCAATATATGAAGTAGCTGAACTTGAAACATTTGTAGAAGGATGGGAAATTCCAACACAACAATGGGATCACAAAAATACTTTAGGCATTCAAAGTTCCCTGTCAAGGAAACACCTTCTTAGCTACTTACAGACATGGAAAAAAAAAAAAGAAAAATTGGTGCTTTACTGTATGCTTGGCATGCTCCTGCACCAAGTGCTTGCCTAAATTCTGTATAGATCGACTGCTACAACAGGGCTTTTTTCCACTTTTATCTAACAGCTGATTTAATTAGCTTTCTTCAAAAACACCAAAAAACCCTGCTCAAGTGCTCAATCTATACAGACGCTGTGGAGCGGAGTCTAACCAACATGCTGCCTCTTTTGGTAAAGTGCTGTTTTATTTTTATTTTTTTCCAGGTCTCTCAGCACCTATTATCTCTACCAACACTCCTTAGACAAGAGAAAACATTCCAGGAGTGCCTTTCACAGAGTCTTTATCAAACCACTGGCTTGACTTAGTATGCAAGTAATCAATAAAGGATATTCATAAAATACTGTTTTCAGGATTTACAGAGGTGTCAGAATGGTGCTGTTCCACAGTCTATGCAAGCAATTTTCAGGCTAGCAACACATTATAATTTACTAAGCACACATGCACATACAATGAGTAAGTTTAGAAAAGAAAGCTCAAGAGCTACAATAATAGCTCCAAATCCTTTCACAGGTTTTAACATAGTCATGTAAGAAAGACTGTCCCTGGCCACGTGTACTGTATTTAACCTGAATACAAGATGACCCTCCAATATTTAGATTCTGTATATAGAAAATGTATAAATTTGTTACAGTTTTCATATAATCTAATTATTGGAGGTTTGCCTTGAATTTGTCCCTCTCCCACTGCTTCAACAGGGAAAATAAATCTGGGGGGTGGGGTTAAAGTAGCCCCACTGCCCTCTGTTCCCCACCATCTTTTTCCCCCTGCAGCCTCTTCTTCTTATAGTCACACCCTGATCTCCCTGAGAACATGGAAGCGAGAGACAAATTTGAAAACACTGACCTTGAAATAAATCTACTTGTAATAATTTGCATATAGCAAAATGATTACAGGTACCCACAGACTTGGTTCATCCAGAATTGATAGTTTACCTTTTTTAAACAAACAAAACAAAACAAAAATGTTACAAGTTTTCAGACAGCTCCTCTATAAACATGTTTTTAAGTGGCACTTTTTATACTTACTTATATATAATACAAGCCATGAATGACATTAGTCCAAAGCCAAAAGGCTCATGATTTACCATACAGTTCATTGGGCTGGGCCCCAGCAGAGTCAACAGCATTTCAAACCATGGTGACCCCACAGTTCAGCACTGCTCAATGGGTACACACTTCAGCTATTACCCACTGCCCCACAAAGGATCCATATGCTAATTATCCCCATCCATACATGACTGTAACTGGGTGATCTTGTCATGAGACCTTGGTTTGTCCAAAAATCTATATGCAGATGAGGCACAGGGCAACCTACTCCAGCACCCCCTCATTGAGGGAGGGACTGCATTAATCATATACAACAGGCAGAGAAAGCAGCTGAAAGAGGGATTCTGGATAAATTGTTTGGGGCACCATTTGGTGATGTTTGCCAGACATTTAAGAAACAGGAATTACTGGAAATGGAAAAGTTAAGGCACAGCTCAGCTGTGGAAATGAGGAGGAAGTCAAAATGTATGCAATACAGTGGTTCACCATGACTTGTAAAAGAGTTGGTGCAGAAGAGGACTGTGTGCAATGGATACTACCCTATGTCTTGTTCAGATGGGATTCACTAACCTATCCTTGTGGTAGGTTCCCCATCAGTAAGCAGCAAGGGACCCAGACAGCCCACTTTGACCAATTCATCTCTTGCTTCAGAAACGCCCTGTGGAAGACCAGGAACCTGTTCATAAACAGACACACAAACCACCCAGTCAAGAGCTGCATAAAAATAGGACTGACTGAGATGTATTGGTACTATAGGAAGACAACAAAAAATGAAAGGCAAGAGATGGCAGACATCACCTGGAAGAGAGGAGACTGGCACAGACTGTTCAGAGGTGAGCCTTCCGACGAGTGCAATGATGATGGCAATGATAAGGATGATGATGGTGACAAATATAATGACAAGTGAAAAGACTGGGCAAACAGGAAGGGGAGTTGGGCAGCAGGAAGGGAGGGTACGGGGAGGGCACTGAAGTAGTCCTTTGTGTAACTGTGGTTAAAGGTGGCAGTGATGAGCATGTGGGAATGCTGATGAGTGGTGAGGTTTTTCTGTAGTGGGAATAGGAATGGTGCAACTGTAAAGGTGCATTCTGAACTGTCAAGTGAACCATAGCAGTCATAAGACAGCTTGGTAGAGGTATAGTTTAATAATTTTTAAAATTAATTTTTTTTGCAAAAAACTCCCCAACCCAGTATCTTTGCCCAATGTGGTTCATGTTTTCCAGTCATGCTTAGTGTTGACTACATTTAATCGACTCATATTTGGTTTTCATTACTGAGTACATGCTGCTTTTGGCAGCAGTTTAATGATAGATAGTCTATTTAATGAGGTTTCCTTGTATACAAACATAAGGTGAGGGGCTATGCTCCCCTCCCCCCACCCCCTGGTGATTCAGGGGGGAAAAAAATATTGTAGTCATATAAATATGGTATATATACCAAACACTTTTTAAAGAAAACATTTATTTTGGCAAACACATATTTGTTATCCACTTTTTATTAAAACAAAAAATGAAAAAGATACCTGTTCTTTCCTGACAGAGAAATGTTCCGTAATTTGATAGCCAAAACATAAGGCACCGAGAAATTATATTACTAGTTTCCTTTGTTTTCTCAACTATTTCATGATATATTCGTGTAAAAATTTAACATCTCAAAATCAACTGCTTTGCAGTCTAGTCAGTTATCAGCTTGTTTATAGTCAGCTCAGGTAAGAAAAGTGCTTCTCACTGAACAATGGCTAAATACATATCAAAAAGCCTCTGTTTTTCAACCTGGAGAAAAACACTAGTAAAGAGGTTAGAGTGAAATTCCATTCGTTCTTTAGGCAGAAACTTGTCATAAAACTGTTTTATCATCATGAAGTACTGGGCACGTCTACACGTGATGCAATGTCACCTAACAATGAGCTATGCAAAAGCCACGGCACTGCATCTCTGTTGCCATAGCAACGCACTCCCTCAGTATAGTGTATTGCTACAATGACATAGCAGCTAAAAATAACCATATCCTGTGCGCATGGCACAGTATGGTCTGTTACTGCACCATCATTTAGTACTTTTGGAAGCACTAAATGATGGCGCAGTAACAATGGTGCCATAGGGACACACGTAGACACTGTAAACAGCAGACCAGTTTATAACTGAAATGAATCTTCATGTAGATGTATCCATAAACAAAAATGCCATTTTAATTAATAAATTAAATAAAGAGTGGTCACTTATCAACTCAAATTATTTTCATAAATCTGTAAGATTCAATTTTGAAGTCCCATGAAGTTAAAGGAGCATTTTAAAATAAAATTTTAATGATAATGTAGAATTTTTAAAATTATTTCATACAACCTCTGATAGACTCAAGGCATTTTGCAGAATATGCCAGCTCTTAGTTTTCACTTTTTAAAAAAACAGAAAAATAATACAGCAATTTTTCTGTTGCACAAAATTTAGAAAGACTACAACAGAGCAGAGTGGGTTTGACACTATGGTTTCCTATTCAAATATCTGGGTTTATCTTGTGAATCACGTTTGCACACCTAAAAGCACTAACATTGTGTGGCACCCTGTATCACCCTTAAAAGGATCTCAAGGCACCCCAGAGTACTGTTGTACCCTGGTTGAGAATCTTGGTTGCTCATACCAGAGAACATAAGCCTGATCTGACTGATCTGCAGACCTTAATGAAGACATTAAGCAACAGTCCAGATATTCTGAAGGCGAATCAAGTGTTGTAGTGTACAGTGAACTGAAGCCCACAATAAATAATCCCATCCCTTTCAAATACTGGAATAATTTCTAGATTTCATCAATACATTCTGTGCCTCTGTAGGACAAGGAATTCTAAGTTGCAGCTTTTGAGCAGTATGTAATACTTGTGACATAACTTTACATCGTAACTGCCAAGGAGGACAGTTTGCCTCTTGATTTAGGTTTGAAGTTTCTCTTTATTAGTTGTGAGGACTACTAAAGAAGGTACTACAGGTGACAAAACTGCTTTCTTGGTAAAACAGGCAGGAGATGATGATGCTATTGTCTGTGGTCATAAAAAAATGAGACTTCTGGTTTCTTTCTTGGTTGATAAATCCCCAAAGATAGGGATGTGTAGTTAGTCTCTCACTTTTAGCATAGCTTGATACTAAAAAAGTCTCTCCCTTGAAAAAGAAGATCCTCGACTTTTGACTAGATTTTTGAGTGGAGTCTCAAGGGCATAAGCCAGCCATTATGTACCTTAATAAAATTAGCGAATCCCACAGCCCTAACTTCAGGTTCCAATCAATTAAAGCACACTCACTGGAAAGTTCAAGTGTATGCTATCTGCTGGCCCTGAGCAAAGTTTTCTTAATCAGCTTCCTCTATTTGGAAGACATTTAAACAAATACTGACTTTTCACACAGAGAGATTTGGTATGATTCTATTATAGCATAGTAATTCTATACTCCTACAGCCAAGAGTGAAAAAAAACCCTGCCTTCTCAATAGGCCCACGTTGCTCCTTTCCCATGTTCATTATTTAGACACAAAGCTTCCTCCTGACAAATTCAGCAAATGAATGATACATAATGACTTTCAATTTTTGAAATATGGCAATTCTCAATATCTTGAAAAAATACATATAGCATATAAATATGCACAATATAGATGCTATTGGGCCTAGTTTGCATTTTTTTTCTTAACATTTTTAGAAAAGTGGTTCTTGGATAACCTTATTCTGTAATAAATCACGAGAGAGAGAGAGAGACTTATAAATTATTATAAATATATATTTTGGATTTTTTTCATAGAATTATTGTGGAGATTAATTATTTGCTAAAAATGACCTAGACTGCCAAGAGGCAAAAATATACTATGTCATCAGATTCACTGATGCTCCTTTTATTTTTATTAAATTGGTAAATTAACAAGACACCAAATTTGATGTACAGGACCTTAGATTGGCAGGTGAGGTCAAGAAAGATTCTAAATGCTACCTTTTTCTCATTTTACTTGCAAGGGGTTTTAATTTTTAAAAGCTACCATTTCCACATGGAAAAATTAAAATAGCAGTATATACACTGAGCAAACTCTGCAGTCTCAAACTCATCCTAAACCCAGGAATGAACTTCTGCCATTACCATGTTTGTGTAGCAAAGAAATATTGAATCATACATAAAGTGTATTGGACCATATGGAGGAGAAGAAAAAGACACATACGACTGTCAAATAGAAAAGGGGTAAAATTAAATGGAACAATCATATTTAATATGCTTGTAAAAAAACCTGAATGTAATAGAGAATAAAATAAAAGCTTGCCTATAAAAAACAATGCATGTGATATAAATGTGGTAATGTCCCTTATAGACTGTGTTAATGAAATATAATTTAAATAATTATGAAGATGCTCCTAAAAAAACAAAAAACAAAAAGGACAAACCAGTGGTTTCATAAACTCTCACCATTTGCATCTTTTATGGATGATAAGCATTATTCTAGTAACCAGGACTCGTAGTAGAGGTGATATTTTTTATTAGACCAACTAGATTTTTGCAAAAAAAATTCTTTACCAATACAGCTACAACCTGGATAACCATCATTTTATGAATATAAGAGGCCTACTTTTGATAGCTTCCAGATTAGCTTAACAGACAAAGAGACACTGTTCCAGGAACAGTCATGCTATATTTCTTTACAAGCCAAGGAACTGTCTACAATTTCTAAGAGACCTCAGAGTGAGACACCAAAGGCAACAATGAAAACTAGGACACCCATTCAGCCACTGGACTAGCCTTCTACATCTTTTTTTCCTGGACTGGGAAATCAAAGGTTTCTATCACTATGCCTCACTTGAATACAGAGTTGGGTTCTCACTACTATGTGCTTACCATAATGAAGAGTTAATTTGACTAAATTTACCTAAATATTTGTTTCCTAGCTCAAACAGCAATTTGCTGAAATATATATAATTATATTATTAAAAGGTTTACTTTGTTTACAGTCTTCCTATCTTAGAAACTAAGGATAATAGGCTAGTTAGTCAAGAAGGAAAGAAAATCTACAAAAGTCCTAATCACTTAACAGCACACAAACATAAGGACTGTTCACAAGATAAAGACTTTAATAGTTCATAGAAGGTTCCCATACCTCTGATACTCAGAGCTTTGAGCATTCAACATGCCTAATATGTCAGTCCTCTCATGCATGACTAGCTTGTAGTTTGTTGAGTATTCAGTTTCATAGCAGTGTGCGTGTCCCTTTTCTTGAACCCTAGTGCAATACTGCTTATATGCTTAGAAGTCAAACACACAAGCATCTGAAAGTGTCAGAAATTTCTGCAGTGTTATTAATAGTACTGGAAGCAGCAACAAGAATCAATAAACTCATTAATACATTCTCATTTTTACTTAGCTCTTGACAGGTTATTATTGAGTTCAGGCTATGTTCTTAATACTATACAAAAGAGATAGAAGAGGTATATTCCCCTCATGATCCTGGCTCCCCTTACACTGGCAGGTAGCAAGCCCCCACAGCTGTGAGCCCTCTCAGTTGACCTAGGCATCCAACTGCAGGGACATGTCATGCCCCACAGCTGGGAACCTGCAACTGATGGTGCTCCCAGCCATGGTGGCACACCATGCACTCCCATAGCTGGGAGCCTGCAGCTGATCTGGCAGGGTCTGCCCCTCCTGTTATGATCCTGGATCACCTGTGGGATCATGTGCTCCTGCGGCTGACAGCCTCATCAACTGAAGGGACTCACAAAGAAGCCACCTGTTCAACTAATGGTATATATATTTTTTGTGGAATAACTTTATGATTTATTCCTCTTTTTGTCATGCCATTAATTGATTGAATCTGTAGCCAGGTCAAAATTTAAGATTCAATTAACTGATTAATCATGTCTTAAATGTAACATGCGTCAGGGACCTAAGGGTCATGAACGGGGCTTGCAGCTCATTCTGAAAATTGCAGAATCTGCGTACTTGTGGGCAAACATCCAAAGTAAATTCCAAAGCCAAGGAACCTACACTGAGAATCTCCTGCTTGTAGCTCATGGTCAGTTATAGCTGGCTACTGTTAGAATAGGGTACTACTGGCTCAAGCACCTCAAACCATGTCCATATCCGGCGAAGAAGAAATCTAGCCTGAACACTAATTACTTAGGACTTTATGGTTATGTCTATATTGCAGGATTCCTTAGATTACCATCAAGCAACATGGCCCCATCCAGTCACTCCTACTCCACAGGTTCAAATCACAGAAATAAAGTAAGGAAGCACCTTGAGACTCCTGTTATCATCATGCTTGAGCACAGGGACTGCTTTACCTCCAGGTCTGGCACATACAGGGAGGGTGAGAGGAACAATTCTTAGTAATGGTAAGACGTATTGTAACTGCCATACCCAACAAATAAAAAATAAAAAAAAAAAAAAATCACTCAGACTTATTTTTTTTAAATAAAAATTAAAATAATTCTCTCTGGGAAGAGTCAAATGGTGATAAGATCAGTACACTTGCATGCTTGCAAAGAATGCCTAGGTTTAATCTTATAACCTGATTATATTGATGTTTACCGCAGTATGTAATAATACAGTTGTATGTGTGGTAATGTAACAAGCGCTGAAAACAGAAATGAAATAAACAATAAATCAAAGTGACCTTTTATCACTACAACAGCTTTCACACTTTGACTTTTTACCTGAAACAAATCTCAAATGCCATTTAATTTAATAAGAGGATCCCGCCAACTGTTCTGATACTCTGACAGGTGCATTCACCATCACCAAAAGTATATCAGTAGTATTTTGTTGTTGCTTTCCTTCCATCAGGAAGTAGTATAGATTCTGGTATAAACACTTAGGCCCCTAACAGATATGCAAGTAAGAGCACCACAAGACCTGATGCACAATCAGTTTCCTGACATGTTACATGTGAACGGCTGGAGGTGTTATTGTGGGATTTGGCATCAGACCTCATCATGCCTTGTTTCTGGTAAAGGGGGATCCAAGCTCTCCTTACATTGGCACATAGACAGCTCCCATGGCTGGAAGCCCTATCAGTTGATCTGGCTTCCAGCCACAGGGATGTACTATGTGCCCTCAAAACTGGGAGCCATCAGTTGATGGGGCTCCCAGCTGCATGGGTGCACCCCATGTTCAATTAGTGATGTGATAGGAACCATCCACAAAATTATCACACATTTTTTGTGTCCTAACCTTGTGGCTTATTCCTTGTTTTATCACACTATTAATTGAATTAACTTGTCATTGGGTAACAACTTAAGACATGATTAATAGGGCTGTGCAAAGCTTTGGTAGCCCATTGAATTCAGAGGAGATTCAGCCCAATTCGGCTGCCAAATATATGAATCTGAATAGAATCAGGAGACCGATTAAAAGGTCTGAATAGATTTGGAAGCCTCTAAATTGTTTCAGAGAGATTCGGAGATTCAGAAGGCTTGCAGCAAAAAGAAACTGAGAAGAGGGAGGGGGATGGGGCCTTCCATACACAGAAAAGGCATTTCTCCATATAAGGAAAAGGATGAGGGGGGGAAAGACTGCTCTGATATTGACATCTGTGGCTGGCCAGTGACTGTGATCTTTCTCTGAGTTCCCTTCCAATCACAGTGCTCTGGGGAAGGGATGTAGAAACAACATATAAAGCTGTGTCTGAACAGTTTGAGGTACACTTTCACAGAAACCCCTGCACCTATCTCCTTGAAACTTGACAGGCTTCATACCCTCAGAAGGGGCTACCATCCCTGCCATTTTCATCTGAATCTGCAAAAAAGTGACAAAATTATAGGTATTTTAGTGAGTCCCAATTACAGTCTATGGCCGAATCTCCGAATCTGCGCCGAATCTCCAAATCCAAATTGGCCAAATCAGATCAGGACAATGACTTGAATCACTGTCCCTCTGAATCGACCAAATCCAAATCTGAAGTGAATACTTGCTACTTCACACAGGCCTCATGATTAACAGGCCTTACAAGGTTGGTATTCTTTATGTCCTTTTCATAAAGATGGCTGAGGCTATCCCTCACGACGTACACAAATTATTCACTAAGAAGTAGCTAAGAATATAAAAAGGAAAAAGAATCAATACTGACTTTTCTGGCCTAGATTGTCAAGTGCTGACTGATAAATCAGGTAGATGGATGGAAAAACACAAAACTGTTTGGTTGTCTTTTTCTCATTATTTCATGCTGGTGAGTGTTACAATGAGGCTGGCTAGACCACTGCTATGCTTTTATTTCACTCTTTAACTACATATTGTCAAGCATATAATGAAAAGATTGACATTCACAACAGGTTTTGTACTGTCATTCAAATATTATCAAGGACAAAACCCAAAAATGAGCTATTTTTACAAATTAGAGAATTAGCTTTAAAAATATAACAACATTCTCAATCTGTGAAAGCTGAACACAGAATCCTATTCTGAAAAGAAAAGGCAAGGGATCACCATATGCAACAAACCTATAAACAACTCATTCCCGAGCTCTCAGCTATGTGAATATATGTTTACATCATATATCATATTCTATTTAGCACTACTGTGATATGAAGGGAATTCGGTAAGAGCTACAGCTGCATAGCAAGTTTGAAAATCAAGCCAACAGATGCCAAATAAGAGAGCACTCCAGAAAACATGTAGCAGTGAACATTGTGTTAAATGCAAAAAAACACATTATACTGATACAGTCTTAATAAAACAGTTAAAAATAAAATTAAGAAAAAGAATGAAGAATAAAACAAAAGCAATGTTGACTCATTTTACTCACTATATTATGCTACAACCAGAAAAACAAAAAGTATAAACAGACAGAATGAAATCAAGCAAACTTTTCTCCCTCAACAAACAAACCAAAAACCACATCCATGAGGTCAGAGAGTCACAGAGAAGTAGGGATGAAAGGGACCTCCAGAGGTCATCTAATCCAACCCCCACAACCCTCGCCTCAGGCAGGAGCATCCCTATAAAAATCATCTCATACAAGCATAATCTAAACTCTACATAAGACCTCTCTCAACCCTGACACAACACAGACCTAACCTGCCACAGGTGAAGTAGGGGAACCACAGCAGCCGATGTCTTGTTTCTATAAAAGGCCATCAAGAGATTCCAGGTAGAGGGCCATACCCCTTGCTACAGAGGAAGGCACAAACCTCTACAGTCCATACAAATTTGACCAAACCAACTGACAGTTTTTTTGTAGACCTGAATTAAGAACTAAGTTCATTTTGTCTCGAGGCCCTACACTAACGCTAGTCACTGTTTGTTAGTCAAGAGACTCCCTTTTGGTCATTACAAAGGTCCCTTAAGATGATAAATCTTTTTTTCCCCCTGCAAATATGTGCCTGTATGTCATATGCCTAAATCATTTTAATTCATTTGATCTCTAAAGGCAGCCAAAGGTGAATCAGTAGCTCTTTGCTAATTATTTTTTACATAAATACTGAAGGAATGCATAGTCTGAGTCTGATATGCATGCTATTAATTATTTGAAGAAATCCTGTAAATAAGTTAAAAGAATATTTTTAAGGGCCAAGAAACATTCTCAAGTGCTTCCCTATGAACTCATATTTACTGTGATGTTACAGACAACAAATGGGAAGTCATGTATTTAAAACAAGTCACATATTTGAAAACTGATGAGATTTTTTTCCTTGTCATTGTCCCTGAAATGCAACTGGCATTCTCCAGCAGTGTTAGCATTTTTTAATCACTTCCAGCCACTCACCACAAAAAAGTTTAAGTCATTCTAGCAATGGATGGATGGAGAAGAGTGTGCAAGTGATACATATCGACTTGCTAATTACTATCTGCAAGATGCCAGGTGGTATCTTGCAGCAAACTGTCTCATTTTTCTCCCAAACAAACAGCATGCTTTCTGTGTTGGGAATACTACTGCTAACATTATTACACTGGGCATAGTGCTAACGGCTTCTACCCTGGAAATAAATTAATAATATTTTGTTCTGCTTTGCTTTCTTTTAAAGAAAAGGGTAGAATGATTCACTCTTTTCTTGACAAGAACTGCTTTGTATTTTATGATCGCTAGATTGTGAGCAAAGTTTCCAATTTATCAGGCTCATGTTCAGAAGCAACCCGTCCAGTCCATCTTCTTTTGTACAGAATTTATTTCTAAAACCTTATGAATTTCTGAAGCACTGCTCAAAGCAGTATCTACTAGTGGTAATGAACTGTCACATCATTGGAGTTTTCACTATATAGTCACATATTGCAAAATACTATCCAATTATATCTGATGATACCTTAATGGCAGTTAAGCAGTCACACCATAACAGTTTAGTGCTTCTGACAGTTGATGTAGGTGTTACAGTCACTTGCTAGTAAGAATTTCTGTTAGCCATTGCATAGTGCCTTTTGAGATTTTCATTTTCAATAAAGGATTACCAGCAGGTAAGTGCTGGATGAACTGTGTTAAGGAGAAATATATGTATGAAAAACATCTCCCCCGATATTGATCGAAATATTATGCAAACGCTAATATAATTCAGTCCCCATCTCCCAAACCTGTCTCTGAAACAGCTATAATCTATGCTGGCTGTAATCATCTGTGAGATACAGTATTTACACATTTCCCTGTTAACGATTACCTTCAATTATAGTCAGGACATGGTCCAGGGCTTGAAAAAGACATCCCAAAACAAAGAGAATGACACTCGCGCATAGTGAAACCAATACACCATTTATTTCTGGGTCATAGGTACTTATTATCTACTTGTACGTAGTCAAAATCTATCAGCTACAATGTGTGTGTGCGCATGTATTTTAATTAAGTGGGGGAAAAAATAAAGATGCCATTTTAAGACATGATTGAACCGGAACCAGTGATGCACCCAGGACTATAGAATAATTTACAGAGAACGTTAATCTTTGATAGAGTAATTACTAAGATTTACTATTTATCTGTTGCAGCTGAGAAATGATGTGGAAGAATGTTTCTTTCTTCAATTAATCTCATTTCTGAAAGGAAGCTATTTTATTAAAATATGTATGACAAATAACTGGCTGAAACTAGAGTAGAGCACCATCCAAACTCTAATATATGACCTATTGCTGCTATCTTCTGTGAAATGTATACAGGGCATTGAAATATATCTTGAACACATTAATACTGAAGGTATTTCCTTAGATATTTGTCTTTCTGATTCACCCAGGACTTCATTTTATCACTTACAAACTACTGCTAGGTTAAGATCATTATTTGATCTCTTTCTCCTGCCCCTTCCTTCCCCACAGACATACAAATACAGAAACAACTTGCATGGATAAATACATTTGCCGTATCATAGATAAATTACTACAATTTTTGTTTTTTCTTCTCTCCTCCTCAAAATTTCACAGTGAAACCTCACTGGTACTAACCTTTCCCATGACTGACATTCTTAAATGACTTAACTGACTTTTGCAAAATACTTTACTGATTTCAAGGTTTTATTACCAAATCTCAATCTATGAGATTCATTTTACATTTGTATCACATTGTTAAAATATATAGTTGGTCACTGGCTCAAGTCAATAACTTTTAGACTGTAGCTCTCCAAACCTGAACAGATACAATTAGTATATTTTAATAATGCACACAAAATATTTTCAACCATGCTACTTCAGAACTCAACCCTGTAATCATCTCTCAAAATGTTGGATGAATAAAAAACAGACTTACAATTTGATTTGATTGTCTATTTGAGCCAGCCCATTTTTCTGAAGGCTGACTTATCTATACAATATTATGTGTATTTACTGGTCTAAGACCTAGTTCCTAAAGCTTAAATTCTTACAGGTAACCTCTCCATCCCTGGTCAGATTCAACTGTGATCACTACAAGAATGTTGGCTAGGATGGGCTAGCTAAATGTTTTCACATCTTTCAAAAAAAAGTATGCATCTATTTTTGGATTTTGCTGCTAGCTAAAAGGAAATCTGGACCCCACTGTCTTCTGGTGAGTGTCAGCTGCTGGTTCAGGGAGTGAGAAGCTTTGTTGAAGCCATGCAACAGTTCAAGTTACTGGACTCTGAAATGGAGAATCATCTTTTCTTTCCTTCTTTTGAAGGAGGGAGCTAGTGATGTAACTAGGGTGTAGCAACCTGGGCAGCCACTGCACGTGCCAACTTTCTGATTTGGACATAAGAAAGCAGGAAGGGAAAATATGGAAGCTTTGGAATAGGGCCATCTTGACTCAAAAAGTTCCTTGTCTTTTCCAGGTACCTCTTAGTCCGCTGTATGTGGATTTCATCATACAAAACTCCAAAAACAAGTTCAAATGCTAAGACTGCAGGCCCATGAAGCAGAAAATCATTATCACTTCTGGGGATAGTACAAATCATTCCTACACTGAAGCTCTGCCATGTGTACTTAGAGGGTGGGTGGTTAAGTGCTGACACAGGTAGGTCAGGTACAGAGTCTCAGAAATCAGTAGTCATGGCCATCCCAGGCTTTAACTTCAACTGCTTAATAACCAAAGCACTCCAACCCCTCCAAGACGACATATTTATTTATTGTTGGGATGAGACCTATAGACACATATAACACCCTTGCATGCTATATTCATCTTTGAGACAGGGCACTGAGAATGACCATACTACCTAAGTACAACATCTGGGAAGTTCAATGAGGCAGCACCACTTCTAGTTTAGGAGCTAGTGCATGCAAAGACGACATGGTGCATCTCAGAACACAGGTCCCTGAAATGATACTGAGGCAGTGCAGATTTGCTGTAAGTGTTGTAGATTTTTCTAATATAACTAACAAAGTTTAAGTCAGAATGGCATAAAGAAGTACCAGTGTATTGAAGAACTTGCTGACAAGCCAAAAAGAAGCAGCAATGAGACAAATGCTGAGAGGATGCTGAGCTCATGGGCCTTGAAATGCCTAGCAAAAGTTGATGCTTGAGCACCTACCTTCTTACATGGATGTACACATGGGCAGATCCTGGAACTTTAAAAGGGCCAGCACTTTAAAAGGGAGTGCATGAGATGCCACCAGTACTGCCATGGCAGCAGCTGCCCAAGACTTTTTGGAGTCCCCAAAGCAGGTAAGACCCCCCCCCAACTCTTGGCATCCCCTCCCTTTTCATTCTCCTCTCCAGCAGGGGTTGCCTCTGGGTGAAAGAAGGGAGGACCCACCCATGCTCCTGCCATGTTCTAGTTGGGGGCTTCCGTAAGCAGTGGTGTAGCAAACTTGGGCTTGGCTGAGGACAGCGGCTGTGGCAGGCAGGTCCCTCTTTCCAGTACTTGCTTCCTCACCCTGGGGTGGGGGTACCCAGCAGGCAGACAGGAAGAAGGAGCTCTTGGAATCCCAGTGTTGCTGTTGTCTCCAGCAGACCCAGGGGCAGGGGCATCTTCAGGACTGCTTCTGCCCATCTCTAGTTGAGGGCTGCAGGGAGTGGCTGCACATAGCACAAGTTCCCTGATCCTCTCTCCTTCTACCAAGTTTCCCACACTAATCTAGACATTTCTGCTCCCTCTCCACCCTCAGGTATACTCCATGTTCCAGGAGCAAGCACTGGAAGGTGGGGGATCACTCACTGACACCGCTGTCCCCAGCTCTGCCCAGCCCTCCACACAGGTGCTCCCTAAAGCTAGAGGCCCCAGAACAGTAAGGGAAATGCAGTGAGAGAGGGAGAGGGAGAGAGCAGGGACCCAGCATCCCATGCAGTCTCTCCCCATAGGCACCAGCTTGAACACAGCAGAAAGGATCTCGGGGCTTTCTCCACCCTCAGGTCAGGTAGAAACCAGAAGCAGGTTCCCTCCTCCTCCTTATCTGCTCCCCATTTGATTCCCCTGGATGCCCCACTCCAGTCTAAAGCTCCAGATGTGCTTCAGATGCTGTAGGGCAAATGGTGCCACCAGTACATGACTTTGGCAGTGGAAGGAGGGTATGACCAAGTCACTACACCCCTCTGGATGTACAGATACTACTACTGCAAGAGCACCAAGGTGCACAGGTAGAAAGATGAAAGTAAAATGTCTCTAAATAACTTATTCCACAATGCATCTTATCTCAGATTAAATGAAGTCAACATTTCAGTGTTACATTAAATCTTAATTTGCATACATAATTTGAGGAAACAACTATAAGAATTTGGCTTCGCATTATTTAAAAATTGTATTGTATTTTTATGTATCAGTATTCATCTAGCAAAGAGTAAGAAATTATTCCATTTATTCAATGTTCAAAAAGCAAACACTATAAAGACTCATCAGTATGCTAAACTACCAGCTCTCCAGTGTACTAAACAAGCAGTTTCAACTTCCTTCTGCTAAAACAAATGCCTACTTGTATTAATTTTTGTTGTTGTTTTGTGCTTAAGCTAAGGAAGTTTTAAGATGCTTACAGGGAAAAAATGTTAATCTAATGTTTTAAAAAATTACAAACCTAGGAAAATAAAATATGCAAAGGAATTTTTGTTATATGCAGGGCTTTTAATGCTAAAAACTACTTCTGCATTTTCAGTATTGCTGGGAGTTGTGGCATGAAGGTCACTTTTCTTTGAAGTGTAGTGCATACTGTGTGGCTCTAAACTTTATAAGTGACTAGATTTCAAAGTTGCAAGCCTTTTAATTCAAATGCCATTATTTCTCACTTGCTGTTTGCATTATCCACAGTTACATCTACAAATAAATATTATATTGTAAACACTGTACATAGGACTTAACTATCAACTCTGCTTAATCTGGACAATGCTGCCTGATCAGAAAAATAAAACTTCAGAAATCTAAGACTGTTCAGAAAACCATCTCATTTTTCTCCCTCAGATGCTCTTTATGTGCTGGTTCATTGGTATTCAAAAACTATAATTAAAGGACATCAGCTGCCAGCAAGATTATAATATAAACTCTCCTAGTAATTGTTCTATCTACTTAAAGGTCCATTTCAATTCATTCTGCACCATTTCCCTTCCACTAAAATCTGATATCTGTGAATTATGTATTCACTATTTAACATTTCACTGAGTGTCAGAAACTAACAATATTTCCTAGTAGACACATACCTGCTTGAAAATAAACATCCATTTACATTACTTACTGGTTACAGTGAAAGAATACTTGCTTGTTTTCTTGGTTTTATTAAGGTGATTTCCCAGACTGCTGGAGGCTGCTCTTCTGTGGTATAGCAAACAAGTATTCATGGGATCCAGTTTAGGTAGAGGCAGCTTATTGCTGGGGGCAGTCGGTGCAGACCAAGCTAGGTAATGGAGGAGGGAGAGATGTTGGCAGGGTTGGTCGGGGGACAGGGAGCTGTTTGTTCGAGGTGGGGCTGCCCAGTCTGGATGCAGTTGCCAGGGGGATAAAAGTAGCCTAGTGAGAGTTGGCAGTTTAGAAACAACATAGCCCCAAGGCTGGGTTAAGTGGCTGGGCTATCCCAGTCCAGTGATTGTGTTGCCAACATGTGCAGGCATTCAGTAGTCCAGATTAATCCTTTTTAGATTTGATTACGTGAGATGAACTAACTTAGATCAGGCATGCCATTTTTGGGGGAAGTCAAGTCCTGCGAAAACTAGTATGCCTGGGCATTTACACTGACCTAATCTTGCTTAGATCAATATAAATGTAATGTTTGTACATACCCCTGGGGAACAAAACGAAGTCCCAACCCGTTCCATTTATGTTGGGGTCTTTGTAAAGGCTGAAGTATATTTGTAGTTATTACATCAACCTACTAGACACTACACCTGGATAGCTTAACTGCATAATACCATCTGTAGATTTTATGAAGTCTTTTTGGAGAGCTCAAAAATATTGACTGTATTAACATAAAAACTAACCAAAGAGTGTGAAAAAGGTGAATACCAAGGAATGAATTGAAGTAGTAAGTGCAAAAAACACTTTGATAGGATATGATCCCTATTTTAGATCAGCCTATTTCTGAGTCTCTGTTTCTCATTGAAGTGCACATTGAGGTCAGAGTAAGAATAATTCATGCTGTGAAGACTGCAGCATAGTATGAAGGCAATGTAGTTTTTATACAGCAAAAGTGTGTGCTATTATGTTTCTAAAGTACTTTGAGGGGATCAGATAAAACACGCTACAGGAACACACAGTTTCTGTGTTATTTAAAATAACAAAGGCTATTCCTTTCACTTAAGCTTTGAACTTTAAGACACTTGTATGAAAAATGTTAGCAAATGCTCAGCAGAGAAAGAGCTAGAAAATCCATGCTTATTCTAACTGCACAAACCTGGCAAGAGACGGGGCTTCGTCTATCACCAGGCCACCAAAAACTTTGCTGTTTTTATGCTTTGCATGCAATTATATCATCAGGTTAGAATAGTATTGTCAGGTTTGATTTCATTCTCAATGAACGCCATGTATAGATGCATACAAAAAACTAGAAGTCTTGGTTCCAAAATGATACCTTGTATTAGAACAAAGGGGCTTGGTCCTGGGGCCTTCGCTGTTCAATTTCTTCATCAGCGATTTGGATGACGGGGTGAAATGCAACCTGTTTAAATTCGCTGATGATACCAAAATTTGGGGTGAGGTGAGCACACTAGTAGGGAGGGAAAGACTGCAACAAGACCTGGATAGGTTACAGGAGTGGGCTGACATAAACAGGATACATTTCAATA
>NW_017728906.1:53090062-53110922 GCF_001723895.1 Crocodylus porosus | reverse complement strand
GAACAATGGACACAAATTATTAGAGAGTAGATTTAGATTAGACATCTGTAAAAACTACTTCACAGTTAGGGCGGCTAGGAGCTGGAACCAACTTCCAAGGGAAGTGGTGCTGGCTCCTACCCTGGGGATCTTTAAGAAGAGGCTTGATAACTACCTGTCTGGACTCATTTGAGTCCCGTCTTTTCTCCTGCCCAGGCGGAGGGTCGGACTTGAAGATCTACAAGGTCCCTTCCGACCCTACTTCTATGATTCTATGAACAACTGGACCCTCCCTCTGGACCCAGAGGGAGACCGCCTTCCATCTTCAGCTCCCTCTGTGTAAAAATGAAGTTTATTTCCTATCTATGGGGACTTTTTACTATCTTGTACCATCTACACTTTTCCCAGAGCCTGCTGAAGGGATTTTGATCGCGAAAACTTGCAGAAAAGGACTATTTTCTTGCAATTTTCCAGTTGGTCTGATAAAGATATCGTTTTGGAGCCAAGACTTCTAGTTTTTTTTCTACGTCTTCTTGTCTCAGACCAACACAGCTATCAAGTATACTCCTGAAATATGTATACGTGCAGGGGTGTAGGTTGTAGCTGTGTTGGTCTAAGGACATAGGCAAACAAGGCTCTTTGGGGGAATCTGATATCTTTTATTAGATCAACTTGAATAGTTGGGGAAAAAAATTAGCAGCCTGATGAAGGGTTTTTAAACCTGAAAGCTTGCTATTCCCCCCCCAACTCTTTAAGTTGGTCTAATAAAAGATATCAGATTCAGCTAAAGAACCTTATCTGCCTATGTCTAGGTGCAGGAATCTCATGGTATATTATACTGCTGTTCAATGTATACACTGATATATCATTAAGAAAATTTAAATATATACATTTATGTATGTCCAGATATTTTCAATTTTTGAACATACAAAGTATAAAGATCCAGCAGGCACTTTTACTGGACTCTGTTTACTGGAGCAGAATTTGAGTTAATTACAGGTAACTGAAAATATTAAAAAATAAGGCGGAAAATTTGTATTACTGCTTTTTGTACAGAATCTATACTGTGAGTTTTATATCAGTCTAGAAAAAGTAAGAGGTTATACAATGGCTTATAATTCTCAAATATATTAAATTACCTGCAAAAAGCTGCTGTTCTGTACAACTGAGTATATCAAACTGAAGAGAAATTCTTTTAGCCTAGTAAGAATCATGGAATATAAGGGTTAAGGTCTCAATCTCTTACTGGTAGAGATGACAGTAATAAGAAAGGAAAGAATGTGATAGTTTAAAATAAGCAAAGAAACAAAGCTAAATGGAAGATACCATGCATCTGCAGTGGACTTTCTCTCCAATACATCCAAGTTGCTAGAGCAACATATTTTCCATAAAGCTTAATTCAACTTCGCTTACCTTGTTTGGTTCAACAGAATCTATTTTGTTTGCCTTCAAGGTATGTTACAAGAACTACTCAAGATCTTGCCTAAGAGGAAAAATTACATGAGGGAAAGGCCTGCAGGCAACTATTTTTTCTTCCCTGGGGAGATTTATCTGATTTTTCTTCAGTTGACATTGTGTCAATTCAGTTATGTGCAGCTATAGCTATGATGGCATAGAAAATGTTGCACGTATAAAAATCACATTCATCAGTATTCTGATTTTCCACTTCAAGAGACAAAGTTATATTCAAAGGCACTTTAGATCTCGAAGAATGTAATGAAACTGCCTATTTGCACTTTTTGAGATGTACACGAAATCCAGTTCCATCTTTCAATTTACCATGTTCTTTTCATTATTTCAGTTGTTCCTTATGCATCGTGCATGTTTAGTCAGATAAGTTCATACTTTGTTGACTGGTAATCATTAAAGCCTAATACTTTATCTGTACAGATGTTTATCTTTCATATTTAATATATAGTTTCATCACAATCTGACAAAATAAGCTGTTGCCTCCAAAAGCTCATGCCTCACTGAATGTCAGTATTTAGTATGGCACCCTGCCCTTCTTTCAGATTAAGATAATTAATCACCTCTGTGATTTAATATAGTTAGAATCAGACATAACTACCTAGGGCTTGGACAGATGTCCAGTTTCTTGAGGATGAGTCTGTGCTCTCTCAGGAGAAACCACAAGTATACAGAAGTTCTTAATGTCTCTCAGAGTAAAAGTGGCCACTCACAGAGAAAAATAACTCAGGAACAACCCAAATGAAGTGGCTCCCAGGAGGATATCTGTCAGGAGACAGAACTTCTGTACAGGCAGCAGATGCAGAGCTGACCTCTGCAATCCCAGTGTGCTTTGCTGGGTGGGGGAGGGGAGAGCATGTGATAGTCTCAGCAAGGCAGGGAGCAAAAACATGCTCCCTGAGTGCTTTGGGTTGGGAAAGCTAAACACTAAAGCACTTGGTAGGGGTAAGGGGGTGTTATGTAGGGCTGTGTGAAATTTTGCCATCAATTTTGTTTCGACACTGCTTCGAGGTCAAAACAGCAAAATTGAAACAAGACAGATATGGTTGAAACAGCCTTGAAACAAAATGAGGCGAGTCAAAATGTTTTGCCATTTCAACAGTTTCAACGTTTTGCCCATAGGCTGTAATGGGGAAGGATGAAACAGCCTATAACTTTGTCATTTTTGGTCAGAGTTGAATAAAACTTCCAGAAATAGTAGCCCCTTCTGAGGGCATAAAGTGTGCCAAGTTTCAAGAAGATAGGTGGAGGGAGTTTGGAAAAACTACACCCCAAAATCCTTAAAGCAAAACTCATGTCAGATGTATGTGTTAAGCTACAGAAGGGTCAAAACTGCAGGCATGCTAGCCCCTGCTGAGATCACAAAGCCTGCCAAGTTTCAAGGAGATAGGTGCAGGGGTTTGGGGGAAACTTCACCTCAAGGTGTGGACAAGTAAAACTCGTGACATGGGTGACAAGGTGTGTGTTAAGGTGCAGCAGGCTGAAAGCTGCAGGCATGCTAGCCCCACTACAACCACAAAGCCTGCAAGCCATTGAGAAGATCGGTGCAGGGGGGTCCTGGGGCCCTGCACCTCTGGCTGCTGACAGACAAAACTTGTGTCATGGGTGCTTGTGCAACTGTGTCCATCTTGGGGCATGGGAGAGGGGAAACTACTGCAGGCCTGGCTGCTAGGCCCTGCTGCAGCCATGAAGCCTACCAGCTGTCAAGGAGATAGATGCAGGGGGGTTCTGGGGCCCTGCACCCCTAGCTGCTGACAGACAAAACTCATGACATGGGCAGCTGACTGTCTCTGTCTTGGGGCAGTTGATTGTCTGTATTGATTGTTTTCTCTCCTTAGTCTGTGGTTCTGTAGGTGTTAATCAATGCTCGTTAACTCATTATGTAGTAGCTAGGTACTGTGTATTGAGCTGGTCCCTGAGTGAATCATGATTAATTGGTAACTGGTAACACAGTAGCTTAGCAGTAGTCCGTGTCCCATCAGCTTGAGGTGCAGTTTCCCCCAAACCCTTGTACTTATTTCCTTGAAACTTGGCAGGCTTTGTGGCCTCAGTGGGGGCCACCACCCCTGCAGGTTTCAGTCCACTGTACCTTAACACACACAGTGTCATCTATGTCACGAGTTTTGCCTGTCAGCAGCTTGAGGTGCAGTTCCCCCCAAACCCCTGCATCCATCTTCTTGAAACTTGGCAAGCTTTGTGGCCTCAGCAGGGGATAGCAAGCCTGCAGTTTTGACCAGCTGTGGCTTAACATATACATGTGACACAAGTTTTGCTTTTAGGATTTTGGGGTGCAGTTTCTCTGAATGCCCTGCACCTATCTCCTTGAAACCTGGCAGACTTTGTTCTCTCAGCAGGGGCTACCATCACTGCAAGTTTCATCCAAATCTGGTCAGAACTGACAAAGTTATAGCTTGTTTTAACCTTCCCCATTTTATCCTATGGGCGAAACATTGAAAGAGGGTTGAAACGGCAAAACGTTTTGACGGAACAAAATGGAACAGCCATTTCAACTTGAAACAAAAGTTGAAACGAAACACTGTTATGTCAAAACTTTGAAATGCTGGTCAAAATGGAACGCTTCTGTTTCATGCAGCCCTAGTGTTATGCTCCTGGCTTCTTCCTTTCCCCAACTGCACTGCAGCACTTGGGTACAGGGAAGCATACAAGCATATTGTTCCCTGCCCAGACTTAGCTGGGCTCCAATACAACACAGGGGAGGGGAAAACCTGGAAGACTTATGTGCATGTCACAGACCCTGCCCCAACCTTCTCTGACCCTGCTGATCCCTGTCTACATTCACTTTAAAAGAAAAAAAAAGGGCCAGAAAAGCTGTCTGGGCTATGTGCTTTAAGTACTCCTGGCAGCCCATCATCCATACTGCAGGCTCTTTGCTTCTGTGTCTGCACTTCTATATAGGTCTATATAGTTTTTCTCTCAGGAAAACAAATCTTGGAGATCTGTTGAAAGTGCACATGCAGCCCTAGATAACTAACCCTAGAAACTGAGGGCTAATATATCCTAGCCACTTTTATAAAGGGTCATATCATCAAGTGTCTTGATTTACAATATAAATGCTTATATTGTAACAAGGCAACTCCTTCTTATGCATGGTTTAAAGTGCCATGTGCTCCTCTCACTAATGACCATCGAAAGATGATTCATTGCATTACCACTCCCCCACCCCTTCATAAATCACAGAATTATAGAGAAGTAGAGCTGGAAGGGACCTCCATAGGTCAGATAGTCCAATCTGCTGCCTTAAGCAGAGTCACTCCTATCCAAACTATCCTATACAAATCCATTGCTTAACTTCCCAACAAAACAACAGAGTCAACTCTTATACAAAACTTGAGACATAACCTAACCTGCCACAGGTCAAGTAGGGGTAACATGACAGTCAATGTCCTGCTGCTGTAAAGGATGTTAAAATACACTTGAAAGATAGCAGAAAGAGGGCTATGCCCACCCGCTACACAGGAAGGCCAAATGCTAATGGGATTTTGGTTTTTGTTCCTTTTTTTGCCTTCCTCCCTAGCATTGAGATCTTGGCCACAGCTAAGGCTGGGGGTTCTGATTCAGGTGTGCTAATGCTCCTTACAAGTTCATAGATACCCTTGCTCTTCTGCTCAGGGTCATGCCAATTGCTAAATGTGACATCAGGAAGGAACTGTCCCCTTAAATCTGATTTCCAAGGACTATTGGTTTTCTGTTTGCTATTGTTGGTTTCTTTCTTTTAGGGTTGGGTTGGTGGTTAGGTTTTTTTTTTTTTGCCATCCTATAAGTTTTCTAGTGTGGTGATTAGTCCTCTCCCTAGGATCTTTTAAGCATATTTTCCCAGCTCCTTTCCTGTATTTTACCTTTTTTATCTATGGCCTTTTATAGGGTATACTGGGTATTTCAGATTGCAATCTAAGGGATACCTTGAATAAATTACTGCCTGCAAGTGCAGGGAACTGGACTCAGGTCCTACTGTTCTATACATTTGTTCCAAACATACTAAAACTTTTACTCTTTCCTCCCTCCTCCTAGTACTTTTATCTAGTTTGTTTATGACTGATAACTCTCCCTCTTCACCATGAAAGTATTCCCCCCAAAATTCCCATGTATGTAATATCATATTTAGTATTTATGATTATTTTTTTCTTTAATTTACAATAATGAATAAATACTTTAGAGATTTTATAAGGTTGGAAAAAAACAATTCTCAGAAAAAGGTTATGAAGAATGGTACTTTTTTGTCTTTTGAAACTGGGTACTCTACTTTCCAGAAGAAGTGTTTTGTTTTTTTTTAAACACTGCTTACTTGAACAATGAGAAGAAGCACAATTCTACCCAGCAGGAAGAGGTCAGCTGGCTCAACATAGGTGTCAGCAGGCAAGTATAATGGAGTATAAAGGTCAATATCTTTATATTTATATCTTTATATGAACTGACTTCAGTCATTTTTATGGTTTCTAGATACTGTTGATGCTCTAGGCAGTGTTCTTTGAAAAATGCAAAGTATGGGTCTATATCCATTTGTTTGGAATAATGTATCACTGAGAAATACTCAGTATATCAACTAAATCCAGGAAACTTCTCCAGCTGCAGGTAAAAAAAAACACAACTAGGTTTAATTTTTTTTTTTTTTTTTAGAATTTTCACTTGCATGCTGAAATGTTTTATTAGGAGTAGAAGTGACTAGGCAACTTTCTCACTAGTTATACTGAGCCTTTATAGACGTTACATTTTTGTAGATTTAATCTAGACTACAGTCATCACTATATACATGTGAAGAACACCTGCAGTCTGAATTAAAATCAGCTCCAGTTTAAATGAACTAAATCCTCACTGAATGAGGATTAAGGTTAATGCAGACTAGACTGAATTACGCAATTTAAACTGTATTAATTGACATATATATACAGTGCTGTTTTTAGGAAGAACAGTTCTTAGGAAGTCAGATAAGCATTCCTTAAGAACTTGGATAAACATTGCAAAATGGGTTTTTGCAACACAGCAGAGCCTATCAGGGACAAAGTAACACCTTTACTAAGTCAAATATGCCAACACAACCTCACTGAGACTAAATATCAGTATCCTAACTAAGCCCCCAGCCCTGCTCAAGCACACAGGCTACTGGTCTGTGAAGAAGGGGGCAAACCCCCTTGATCACCTATTAACCTTTAATTCAAATTGAAATTTGATTTGAACTGTGTGATGTGAATCTGTTAGCATGGTTTAGAAAATGGTGAACATGTCTACAAATGGCCACTTTCTACTGATTTAGGCCTGTATTAGCAGTTTAGTTATATAAAGATAACCTCTTAATCAGCATCACAAACCTCCAGCATTAAAAAATCACTAGTTTATTAAAAAAAAAAGTGGGTCCTTTTTTATTTGTCTTCTGGTCTGAGTTGAGACTTTACACAGTAAAATAGAGCCCAGAGGTTAGATTTTTATTCTGTGTGTGTGTGTGCGCACACATACACACACATATATATACACACACACATACATACATACACATACATCTATATACACACATACATACATATACATATTTGAGAAACAAATGGGAGCATATATGCTTGCAAACTTCATGGGACCACTGGGCTGCTACAGCCGAGTTGAAAAAAAGCAGCCATACTTAAACAGCTGCACAGTTTCATCCTCGACTTGACAACTCACTGTAAATTAAACAGATTTCTACCCACCCAGGTAAGAATCATCTGGGTTCCACTGTATTGCTTAAGACTTATATTAAAATAGATGTTTGCTGTACTAAAATATTAATTCATAGATCACCTTTAAACAAATATTTTGCCATCCATTCCCATCTAACCGAGACTGAAAAGTTACATATCCAACCATAGATAAAATAGTCAATAATGCAACTAGCTTGTGTCATAAAAACCTAGGAGATTTTAACAAGCAATAATGAAAGTGTAAATCCTCCGCTGATGTGATGATTTGTATATATGCATAGGTAGATGATAATGTCATGGATTATGAGGCCATAGTGACCATCTAGTCTGACATGTTACACAGGTCACAGGACTTCTCAATTTAATTCTTATTTGATTTACAACATAGGGTATTTTATTATTATCACTGTTTTTCAAGAAAAAGAGCATAATCTTGATTTAAAATGTACTATTTTTACAGAATTTACCATGGTTTGATAAACTGCTCTAATTGAAAATCAACTTTACTTCTGAAAATTTGCTCATTAACTCTATATTGAATTCATCTGGCTTCAACTTTCATTTGAATTTAGCTGTGTCTATTGAAGTTAACTGCCTTCTGTTACCAAATTTCTTTTCGTCTTGCAAGCACTTGAAGACTTTGATCGAGTCCTCTCTTAACCTTCTGTTTGTTAAGCTAAACAGATTGAGCTCCTGGAGCCTTTCACTGTCATTCATGCCAATCCTTTAATCATTCTCTTGTAGGCCTTCTCTGAACTCTCTCCAATTTGCCCAATTGTTGACAGCAGAACTGGACACAGTATTCCAATGTGGATTCCACTAGTGCCAAAAATACTTGTAAGCTTCCTACTCCTATTCAGTATTCTCCGACTGATATTTCCAAGGTATTCATTAACCCTTTTGGTTCCTGTATCACATACATCTAATCATCTACCATTCTTCTAAATCCTTTTCAGTGTTGTTTCCCAGGAGAAACAAACCAGACCTGAATTATCTGTTTCTAGACCTTATGAGACTAAGCAGCTTATTCCCCAGGAGCTTGGGGAATAAACAGAAGGAACCTGTCCTCCTGCTTAACACAAATAATTATGACATCTTAGGGATAACGGAGACCTGGTGGGATTCCGCCCATGACTGGACCATGGGTATAGATACCGGAGAGATTGAGTAGATATAAGGGGTGGGGGTGTAGCTCTCTCTGTCAAGGAAAGCTACGCATATCTGCAAGCTGATGTTGGCAACCAGGGTGGACAACTGGAGACCCTCTGGGTTAAAATCCATGGGGAACACGGCACAGGAGACACAACAGTGGGAGTCTACTACAGACCTCCCACCCAAAGTCAAGACCTTAACCAGGAGTTTGCCCGGGAGCTGGATGAGGCCGCATGCTCCAGGACCATGGTTGTCATGGGTGACTTCAATTACCCAGACATCTCATGGGAGGATCACTCAGCAAAAACTGAGTGGTTGCAAAGCTTTCTATCGTGTGTGGATGACCTCTACCTGACTCAAGAAGTCTACGGGCCAACGAGAGGTAAAGCGCTGCTCGACCTGGTAGTGGCTACTGGGGATGATATAATCAGCAACCTAGTGATTGTTGGGAAGCTGGGAGACAGTGACCATGAGCTGATCACCTTCACCATCAGCTGTAAAGCTGGCAAGTCAGTCAGCAACCCAGAAGTCCTTGACTTCAGGAAAGCCAACTCTGACAAGCTCAGGCAGCTTGTCAGTGAGGCCCTAAGGGACCACGACCCCAGGGGGAGGGGAGTCCAGGAAGAGTGATCATCAGTGCACAAGCTAATTCGATTCCATCTCAGAGGAAAGGCAGCAAGAGGGCACAGCAGCCCCCCTGGCTCTCCAGGGATCTAGCAGACCTCTTGTGGCTAAAAAGAACAAAGGATGAAGGATAGGATTCACCTCCAAGGAGGAATATTCTTCACTGGTCCAGCCCTGCAGGGAGCAAACCAGGAAAGCCAAGGCTGCAACTGAACTCCAACTAGCTTTGAGCATCAAGGACAATAAAAAGTCCTTTTTCAGATATGTGGGGAGCCAGAGGAAAAGCAAGGGCAACATTGGACCCCTGCTGAACCAGATGGGACAACTGATGACCAGGAAAAAGCCAACCTACTAAAAGGGTACTTTGCGTCAGTCTTTCATCAGTCCCATGGGACGCCCATGCCAGCTATGGGACAGGGAGGTCTGGGTGAGGGAGATCCCCTGCCCTCTATCAATGTTGACCTCATAAAGGAACACCTTGAGAGGCTGGATAACTTCAGGTGAGCTGGCCCTGACAATCTACACCCCAGGGTACACAAGGAGCTGGAGAGCATCATAGCCCAGCCCCTGGCACGGATCTTTGAGAACTCCTGGTGTTCTGGTATAGTGCCTGAAGACTGGAAGGCGGCCAATGTGGTGCCTATCTTCAAAAAAGGGAGGAAAGTGGATCTGGCAAACTATAGGACCATCATCCTGATTTCTATCTCGGGGAAGATCTTAGAAAAGTTTATTAAAAAGAGGCCATCTTTAATGGACTGGCCAACACCAACATCCTGAGGGATAGCCAGCACGGGTCTGTTGCGGGTAGGTCTTGCTTGACCAATCTCATTTCCTTCTATGACCAGGTGACCTATCATCTGGACAAGGGAGAAGAGATTGATGTCATATATCTTGAATTCAAAAAAGCCTTCGATCTGGTATCCCATGATCACCTCTTGGCAAAACTAGCCAATTGTGGCCTTGGGTCCACCACCATCCACTGGCTGGAAAATTGGCTCCGTGGTTAGACCCAAAGGGTAGTAATTCATGGAAGTCACTCATGTTGTCCTGTGACCAGTGAGGTCCCCTAAGGCTCTTTCCTTGGACCGATATTGTTCAACATCTTCATTAATGATGTTGATATTGGAGTTGGAAGTGGACTGGCCACGTTCACCAATGACGCCAAACTTTGGGGCAAAGCATCCACACCAGAAGACAGGCGGGTGATCCAGGCTGAGCTTGATAGGCTCAACAAATGGGTGGATGAGAACCTGATGGTGTTTAACCTGAATAATGCAAGGTTCTCCACCTTGGGAGGAAAAACCTGCAGCATCCTTATAGGCTTGGCAGTGCTACACTGGCTAGCACTATGGAAGAAAGAGGCTTGGGGGTCATCATTGACCACAAGATGAACATGAACCTGCAATGTGATGCTGCAGCTAGTAAAGTGACCAAAATGCTGGCTTGCATCCACAGATGCTTCTCAAGCAAATCCCAAGACGTCATTCTCCCCTTCTACTCGGCCTTGGTGAGGCTGCGGCTGGAGTACTATATCCAGTTTTGGGCTCCACAATTCAAAAAAGATGTGGAGAAGCTTGAGAGAGTCCAGAGAAGAGCCACGCACAGATCTGAGGTCAGGAAAACAGATCTTACAACAGGCTGAGAGCCGTGGGGCTCTTTAGCCTGTAAAAGCGCAGGCTCAGGGGTGATCTGATGGCCACATATAAGTTTATCAGGGGAGATCACCAGTTTCTGGGGGAACCTTTGTTCACCAGAGCACCCCAAGGGATGATGGGGTTGAACAGTTATAAACTATTGCAAGACCATTTCAGGCTGGACATAAGGAAGAATTTCTTTACTTTTGAGCCCCCAAGGTCTGGAACAGCCTGCCATTGGAGGTGGTTCTGAGGTCCCTTCCCTACCCACAAGTTCATAGCTTTTAGTGACTAATAGCATTAACATGAACAATGGTTGTACAGCTCTTTACAACTTACCTAGCCCAGCTCTATCACCTGCTCTGTGTTCCCCTCTTCTCTTCTGAATGGCCTTATTCTTTTACATTACTAGGTTTACCTATCTTGGATACTTTTGTTCTCTTCTCACTTCTGCTAACTTATTACTTTGAAGGTTTACTGCTCAGATCCCTTAACTGACGACATAATGAGGTTAAACAAATTGTTCTACCTAGTATTTACTTTAGGCTGTATCTGCTTCTTTCCCAGACCCAAGGAGGAACATTTTGTTCTCAAAAGCTTGTCTAACATCCAACTACACTGTTGGGCCAATAAAAGATATTATCAAGTGAATCCTTTTTAGTGGTTTTCTAAAATTTACTATCCAACTGAGCCCTACTATATTAATTAAAGACAGCATCAACAAATCAACTATAAAACAAGGCAGTAATGAAATATGCAATAATGTGACATAAGTTCAGTAAAGCTGTTTGGCCATCAAATAGAATTAGGTGATAAAGTAAGAAAATGTTAGTACAGGGGGAAATGACTGAATAGACATCAAATACAATGCTAATAATACAGTCTCTCTTAACAAGGACAATAAGAAAAATGAAGTATGAATACATTACTTTACAGGCAACATTGACCAAATACAAGACTAGGAAAGAAGTTGCCCAGGCCTACATTATACCAGAAAACACCCCTCATGTTAATAAGGCCATACTAGCAAAGCTCTCTTTCATATGGCTACAATAAAACACCAAGGAAAACAGGTTGTATTTGTCAAAATAAATAATCTACACTTGGAGCTGGCACAACTACATCTTTTAGGGATACAACTTCTTTACCCAGAACTAAACTCAAAAAGAGACATCTTTCAATCATCCTTTATGTTAGAAAAACGATTTTTCAAAATATTATTGTATTCCAGTACATCAATGTATTGTTATACATTTTTCCTATGCAAAACTTTATCTTAGTTTAGAAATCCATGACAAGTTCAACTGGTTGAATACTAGGACTATAACAACTAAGTTCAGAGATTTTGTCCAGTATAGATATTAAACTGTTCATAACTAATTTTAAGATCATATTTAAATAGAAGTAGCTTAATTATAACCAAAGAACACAGCAAACATCTATATTATTATCTCAGGAAGCTATGAAAAACAAATAATTCCTAAGCAATATAATTTGAATGGTGTCCTAGTTGCATTAAATATTTGACCTTTGGAATGTTTACTTCAATCAGCAAAACTGAGATATGGATTGCAGTCCTTTCCCATGTACACAGACAAATAGTCAGATGGAAGTATGCATTTTGCCATAGTACATTTTCCTCCCATCATAATCTAATTCAAGTAATTGTACTGGACTTAGTAACCAGTGATTACCTAATTCTGTATGTACACTCAGCTTCTTTAGTTGTAACCGAATCCCTTTTTCAACCCACAATGATCAAAATCTTCTTTCATTTACAGGGACTGTTCAACAGGGAACAGAAAATAAAAGAGACTGGATAATTTTCAGTGAGCATTTGCAGTTATATACATTTATTGTTCTTCCATTTCTAAGGAAAAACCTGGAAGGCAAAGGATATATTTACTTACAGATCACAGAATATGAAATTTTCCTGTGGGAAAAATATCTATGCAAATGCATGTGTACTTTTAAATGAGGAATCCACTTATATAATAACTGAGTTTAAAGTTGAATTTTGTTTCTATATTCTTATCCAAATTAAAGTTTTCAAATATTCACTGAAATACTGATACACAGAGAGCATTTCAAAATAAATTATATAAAAAAAACTTTGATGTTTATGGAAAAACCCTTATTAATGATTAACAATGTAACTGAAGCATATCTATTTCTGTAGATAGATTTTAAACATCAGTGAATAAAGTCATCTTATATTTTTATTTATTAAATGAAAAAAAATAGTTTCTAAACTAAATTTAACTTATATTTGAAAACCTCTATATAGGTCACTGGCCCCTAATCTGTGGTCAAGTACACAGAGTAGATTGGACTACTTTAGACCCTTTGCTTAGGTACAGACATTCAAAATGCCTGAGACAGAAGTGATCTAAGTTGCATAGGTTTCTGTAAGAGGTATAGATTAGATCAGTAATGAACAGAACATACATTCACCCTTTGGTGGAAGCGGGCAAATCTTAGACTGGGTTTCACCATTTTTATACCATTCTACATGTGCTGAACTTCTGTTCTAAATATAGACTGATTTCTGATCACGTACACAGTAAAAGTGCAGTGTCTATACTTGGCCTTTGTGACCAAGAAAATCAAATGTATTAAGCAAATATGTATTTGATCACTGTGGCAGGTTTGGCTCAGTCCCTATTGAAGCCCTTCCTTGCTTGCTCGCCCATGATGCCTTGTTCTTAACCAGAGGTTGAATATGGGAGGGTACCCTTGGGCCTTAGAGTGAACTTTAGTCCATTTTTCAGCACCACGGGGGAGCCCAAATGAACTAGACTTGACCCTTAAGCTCAGTGGACCCTCTCGGCCCTGCTACAATGAAAAGGACTTTGACAAGCCACAGTGAGGAGAAAGAAATTCCCCAATGGAACCCCAAAGAGCTTTAAAAAATTGTGCCCAGTAAAAGGTAATTGAAGATGAAACCGTTTGGTTCACAATTTTTTTTAGTAGCTTTGAAAAAATAAAGCTGAAGCAACCATCTGAATGAAAAGCTTTTTCCAGTTGAAAAAAAATGACATAACATGAACATCTTTAAACTAAATATTTACACTTTTTTCTTGCTGCTTTTTTAATTTTGAATCAAATAGACTCAACACGGATTCACCATTTTCAGACAACCCAAATATGCATCTTTTAGTAACAAGTTTTGCATTATGCTGTTACATACCTCTCAGAGTGTTTCAATAAGGCCCACTTATTGTGGGAGAGAGATAGGACCCTAATATAGTTAAGGGAGAAACTGGTGTGAGCCATGGGACCAAAAGCACAGGTCCCTTTCAGATGCTCTATCCCTTGCAAGTGCAATTACTGCTCCAATGGCTCTTTATTTCATTGCAGGGGATGAAAAAATAAATGTTGTGCTGCATTCCTTATTCAGCTTTGAAAACAAGAGCAGTATGGCTAACTCTAACGAAGAAAAGGGGGACCCCCTAGAAAAAATTACCCCAACCTCACATGAAGTTGATATTGGCAGCTAGAAAAGAGTAAGAAAATAAGTAAAACAGAAAAAACAGTCATGATTCCATGGATTGCCCACAGATCAATTAGCCTCTCCTAAATCACTATCTGGTAATTAAACCAGCTGTGGATAGCTAGAGAGCATTGTAATCCAGTTTATTCTTCATCTACACCTGCATACATCCCTTTAACAAGCAGTGTAGAAGCTGCCTATGCAGATCTATGGATTGCATCTGCTGTACATTCCCTAGGAGGGAGACTAGCAAGTGGTTTGCAGTCCTCTTGCACTACCTGAGTTGTGCATGAGAATGGAATAAGGCAGACAATCTGCCCTTATGCATTCTCTGTGGCCCTCTGAGTTTCTCACATGTAGAAAAATCCAGTAATGCCAACTCTCGTGAAATTATTGTGAGAGTCACAATTTCTAGGTAAAATTAAGTCTGCCTCATGATCTCACTAACAGATGGCTCAAATCTCGGGATTTTTTCTTCTGGCACACAGCACCCAGCAGGTATGTCTGTGGAGGGGGAGAGGCAGGGGACAGACTGAGGATCCTATGGTGAGGGAGGATGTGGGGCAGGGGATGCAGAGAATGGGGCTCTGGGGCAGGTCATCCAGAGTTGCTGGAGAGGTCTGGCTCCCTGCCACTGTGTGCACCCCTGCAGGAGGAATGAGGGGCACATGCCCCCAGACCTGTGTGCAGCAGAGGCAGGGTGCCCACTGTGGGCTGGGGTCTGTGCCCTGCTGCTTTTGCCCTGGGAGTCATGTGCTGGCTGTGTCCCCCCATCCACCCAGCAGCAGGCCGTACAACATAGCATTGTGTGGCTCCTGCAGCAAAGGCAGCAGGGTGCAGAGCCCCAGCTCACAGTGGGCAACCCACCTCTGCCCCACATGCAAATACCAGGGGCATGTGCCCTCATGCCTCCCCCATGGCTGCACACAGCAGTGGGGAGCTGCACCCCACCGCAGCTCTGGATAAGCTACCTATGGCTCTGTCACACGACCTGCCCCAGCTCTGGGGCCCCATTCACCCCAGCCCCTGCCCCTCTCCCTCCCTCACTGTGGAGGCCTTAAACTGCACCCTTGCCCTCTCCCCCTGACCCTCCACAGACTTATCTGCTGGGTGCTGTCTGTGTCTATGTCTGTGTCTAGCAGATGTCATCCCAACTGTAACAACAAGTAGGAATTTTTCATTCCTCTTTTCTAAAGCATTATCAGTTGTAGTAATAAAGTTTTTGTATAAATCTCTGACCTATTAGTAGTTAAATAAATGACTAATGGTATTTATAAACCATCAGTCAATATATCTGTATTGGTTTGTACTTCAAAAACAGCATCTCATGATTTACATACCAAATCCCTTAATTTTAAGAGTTTGTGTCTTCATTATTTACATGGTGGGGTTGGCAATACTATAAACATCAGAGGTTCTGGTGTGTCAACCCAGTTGCTGTAGATCATGAGTTTTATTTTTACAGCCGGAATTTTTCTAGCAATGTTACAGATGTGGAAAAGGGATGAAAATGGCCAATGAGGTTTGTAAAACCCACACAGAGTGAAGAGAAAAGACTTCCTGGTTAAAGCAGAGATCCATTTGAGTTCAGTTTGCTAACCATCTGCAGTGCTACCCAACTCTACAGCCTACAATGGTGGACAAGCAGAAAGGGAGAATTAGTCCAGGTGAGGAAGTGAAAAGATTAGGTGTCCTCAGGGACATGAACTTGGCTAGACAGCTCCCAGTGATGAAAAGTCTTTCAGGCAGAGCAGATTATGGAATGGTGACAGCAGAGAGGCAGCCACTACTGATGGCACTGAAGGATCTAGAGGAGATATGTGGACTTCAAAAGTCTGTGAACATTGGTAGGCCAAGATAGTGAAAGGCCTAAAGATCTAACTGAGGACTGAGTGTGAACTATTGAGTCAAAACTCATAGTAAACAAAATTCTGAGTTGGATATAGGCTGGGATATCACCTCTGATCTCTCTGGCTCTTTAAGGAAGATTGGAACAACTGCATAAATCCTAAAAGCAACTTAAAGAGAAAGAAATCCATAATGCTTTCATTTTAAAAGCTAAAAGGAACCTCTCTTCCCTCCTCTTCATCAGTGATGGTGGTTGCCTAAGTATTAAATTGGCCTGCACAGTGACATTAACTGTGGCAGAATAAAGTCACTTCTCCAACACCAAGCCAACTGAACAACACAGGTTCTGAACTACCTGAGGTTGCTTGCTATCATAATGACCCTTTATATATCCTTATATACAAAGAGCTAAAAAAGGCATTAACAAGCTCTCACTTATTGTTTAAGCCCTGCATTTGGACATTTGGACTGCCCACAAACCCAAGGCAAATATTTTGACTTTTAAGGCACAATGAAGCATTTTTTAAATTTGTTTCACATGGCTGGCTGGTTAATCCTCTATAATATCCATCATGACTCCACTTATTTACCCTTTACTCATTTAAAATTGCTTAACTACCAGTGTTAAAAGGTTAGTATTGCTGCACTCTTCCTCTCACTGTTTCTTGAAATCCAAGTTCTATAGAAAAGCTTGATCTGCTACATGGTTTCTATTCTATTCCTTAACCTGTTTAAGTAAATCATTGGTAAAGTTCACAGTCTCCTTTAACACAAATGTGTATAAAATGTTTCAAGAAAAATCCTACTGCTTTTTTAAGTTAGGATATTTTACAGCAGACTACATTTCATCAATAAGTATGAAGTGCCATACAGGCAAGATTCAGATGTATTCTGTGTTTTATCTTTTGTTAAACATTTGTCATATTGATCCTTCCGCTTTGAGAGGTCAAATTAGTTTGTCTGGAATATTGGTTTATTTATTAAACTTTTTCCTTTAGAAGAAAATAAAAATTACATGAATGGAGTGAAGTTTCCTGGTGGTGGTTATTATATTCTACTTGGATGATGTATGCCGGGAGGGATCAACCTTGTGTGCAGGCATACCACAAATTAGCTCCGCATGCTCCCCGAGTGCCATCCCCATCCCCATCCCCTGTCTGACTGGCTTATCTGCTTTCTGTTCCCTGCCCTGTACCACTACTCCAACTGCTGCTCTGCTTTCTGCTTCCTACCCCGTGCTTCCTGCCTGGTTTTGTGCTTTTTTTCTGCTGCTGTGTTGCCTGTCCTCTCCTCCACCTGCCATGTTCCTCAGAGGCTGCCCACGCTACTTGCTTTAGATTATCCACCCCTGCTGTATCACTGTATGCAATGGCTGCTACAAGATGACAACTGGCATGTAGGTAACACATCAAAAGACAACCAAAAGACTGATTTTAGGGCAATTATATTTGCCAGAACATTTTTGGTTGGTGCTATTCTATGTGAAAATTTTAAATTGTACTGCTATAAACTTCTTAATATTTGTTATAAGAATTCAGCATGCAACATAATTATTGTAAAACAGTTTAAAATAATACTTTGAATACTTAAAACAGACACTTTTACTAACCTGCACCTTATTCCAGTTAGTACTGAGTATCGCTAATTTTGAGACCATGTGATTAGTGCATAAACTTTTTGATGAAATAAAGTTTCATCTAGTAGCCCCAAGGCTTATGCCTGGGACATGAATGCTACACATTTTAGAAATCAGTTGTGAATTCTTTACCTTTACATTATAAAGCAAAGGTTATTTTCCCCATTCCCACCTGTCACAAAATATACCAAAAATAATAGTAATAAAAAAAATCCCAGGCAAGATAAAAAAATTGGGGGCAAGAAAACAACGTGTAGTCTTAAGAATAGCATGAAGCATGAAGAACACTGACAGGTATCGTCATTAATAAGGTAACCTATTCCACATTAAAATTAAAATGGTAAGAGTTATTAAGATTTATGCCAATTCCTACAATAAAACTACCCATTTTCTTCTAGTACTTATATGGGCCTGGACTTATAGCCCTGTTTCTACATTTGACTGACTGTACTGAACCTCTTATCCAGTCTTTACAGGTTCTACGGTTACTGAACAGGCTTTTAAGTTATATACCCACCTTGCTTTTTCAGCAGAAATTCTTATAATACATTTTTTTACAAGAATATTATTAATAGCTTGGAATAGGACTAGCATCAACCCTGAAAAGGGAGAAATATCAAATCCAATGGAAAGCATTTGATAGTTTTCTCTGATTCTTGGGTTATCAAAAGAATCCAAGCCTGGAAGGTACCAATATAAATAATTCAAATATTCATAAATAGTTTAATTCAATTTGGGAAAAATTTACCCTTTGGTTAGGTGTCTACTGAACACTGAATATAACTTCTTAATTATGCCTGTAGAGTGATACTTCAGAGTTTCATAGTAGGTCGGATCAGAAGAGACCTGAGCAGATCATCAAGTCCGACCCCCTGCCACGGGCAGGAAAGGATACTGGAGTCAAATAACCCCGGCTAGGCGATTATCTAGCCTCCTTTTGAAGACCCCCAGGGTAGGAGCAAGCACCACTTCCCTCGTAAGTTGGTTTCAGATCCTAGCCGCCCTGTGAAGCAGTGCCTCCTGATGTCTAGCTTGAACCTACTCTCAATCAACTTGTGGCCATTATTCCTAGTTACTCTTGGTAGTGCTCAGGGGAACAGGGACTCTCCCATTCTCCACTGGTCCCCGCTGGTAAATTTATAGGCAGTCTATACTTATAAACTTACTTATAAACTTATAGCCAGTCATTACTTCCTGATAGAGACAGCAGCATCGTTTAGTAATTTAAATCCTGATTCAGGAGACCACTTGACCACGTATTTGAGTCTATCCCTATATAGGACAGCAATTAAGCATTGGACTGAAACATGCTATGAACAAGGGTGTATTTCTGGATTAGATACTTAGAACAGAACAGTGATTCTCAGCCAGGCTGCCACAGTGCCCTTGGGTGCCAACCGGATCCTTTGAAGGGTGTCACAAATGTAACAACTTAAGCAAATAAACTCAGGCTTGTCCCTGCCTGGCTGATTCCCAAACTCCCACTGTTGGAACCTTCTGCAAGGAGGTAACCACTGTAATAGATTAATTAGGTTTTGACACTGGATGCCATCAAAGTCACAAAAGTTACAGGGAGGTGCCTCTAATCCAGTGAGGGATTCCTCAGGTCCAAAAAGACTGAGAACCACTGAAATAAAATCTGGAAGTCACTGAATAACAGCTACTAGTGTGCTCTGTACCCCTAGGCATATCATTTTAATTTTCTTAAGCTGGCAACAGAAGCTAATAGCATTTATCAACCTTTGTAAAATTTAGTGCGATTCTCAGATGAAACCAGCTGTAACAATAGTAATGACAAGTCAATTTCTTTTTTTAAAATATGCACATACTTTAAATAAACATTCTAGGCTAAAATACGCTGGTTTCTGTATTCATACATTTTTTCCCCTTGTTAATAAAATTAACTAACTGCATAAATCCAAAATTTCTGAAAAGCCAGAAAACAGTATTGCATACTATTTTGAATGCTGAAAATCAGGTGCACAAGGCAGTGCCTTAAAAGTAGTGTTTTATACCTGATCTACATTGGTTCTTTATATTATGTTTGCATATTACTAAAAAAGGCCTAGAGTATTGGTTAAGCATATATAAAGATGTAATCTGCTAACAAAATCTGGTACTCTGGGAATGTTAGAGATGGTTATTACCAACAAAAATGTCTTTGGAACTCAATAATCTATTCAACAGATCATTGTCATGTCCATATTTCCTCCAAATATGATGTCCTTGTTATTTTTTCAACCTTCTTTTGTTTAAAGGACTCAGGATTTCAGAAGGAAACATTATGGACTGAGGTCTACTTAAAGACCACAGAGAGGAAGTAAAATCATGAACTGCTTGAGGCACCCAGGGA
Source organism: Crocodylus porosus (assembly GCF_001723895.1). Classification (NCBI taxonomy): domain Eukaryota; kingdom Metazoa; phylum Chordata; order Crocodylia; family Crocodylidae; genus Crocodylus; species Crocodylus porosus. The sequence goes on along the minus strand of NW_017728906.1, from coordinate 53,091,049 downwards.
CATTTCTGCAGTCTTTTCATGGCAAACCTCTTATCCCTCTTGCCCCCTAACCATTGATTGGCTGAGAGGACTGTTCTTTGCCCCCAACCACAGTCCTGCTGTCCCCAGTCACTGATTGGCTATATCCTTCAACACTGATCACCAAAGGCAGCCCTCTCGGCCAATCAGCAGCAGAAGGAGGTGTCCTCTTGGCTGCCATTTTGGCTGCTCCCCTTCATGCCAGTATCTTCCCCCAGTGAAGCAGCTGCTGGCTCCCAGTGGAGAGGCAACATTATATTTTTAGTAAGCTTTTTTTCTGGCAGGTCCACACAAAATCAAAAGAAACACCAGTTTTTGTGCTGATCATGGAAACCACTTCTTTTGCGGTTTCCATGAACGCTGTGAAATCATAAATTGTGTGGATCTCTAATTATGGGCACTTTGTGCTTATTTTACTAGAAGAAGTGTAACAATTTATTTTTATTTATTTTAGCTAGATTACAGCTGCTTCTACTCAGCATATTGGAAAAATTCAGGCTTTGTGATGAATTTATGATAAGAAAAGTGGTTTATTGCATAATTGTCTTTGAACAATTCCAGAGAAATATTGATTTTGTGATACTAATTAGGCTGACTGGGAGAAAAGGGTAGAGAAAAACAGAAGTGCTCTGTCATTTATAGTCCACATTGACTGCAAGGGATTTATGCACATGAGTACATGTTTAACTGCTTTAAAGGCACAGAAAATTCTTCAAACCATTACCATATGGAACAGCCACTTCAACCTTTAATCTTATTCAACAGCATACAATATAGTTTGTATATCAGTTGTGGCCAGATGGTGATGAACTGCAAAACTATTTTACAGTCAATTTCTTCATACAAAATCATGGTGCACAGATATTTTCATGCTTTCTACCTTCCACTCTTTTTTTGGTTTTGTCCCTTATGAAAGCTATTTGGTTATCTTTTGAGGTTTGACAATTTTTTTGTTACCTTTTTTTTTTT
>NW_017728906.1:53063236-53089962 GCF_001723895.1 Crocodylus porosus | reverse complement strand
GTTCTCCAGGGAGAGAGGGAGGGAGGGAGTGTTTTCGTTCTGTAACCAGCATACTAGTTTAAAGTTTCTCTTTGCTTGCCAATAAAATGGTCTTTCCCAAAACTTCTTCTAAGTTCATCTTTACATGCAAAATATTTTAGTAAGCCTTATAACCCGTCATTTAACTTCAGGCTATAATACAGAAACTTTAGTAAAGGGTTCTTTCGGCATACTAAGCATATTGCAATCTGGGGAAACATAAATCAATGCGCTTCAAAGACTTGCATTAAACTCTTTAAAACTGAATTCACTAAGATAGACAGGGATGCAAATAAAGACTGATATGCTTTATATGCCAGAATCAACCACGATAGAAAGAAATAAAAAAAACAGTTGATGCCAACATTTCTTATAAAATGAATCCTTTACATGCATATCAATATATTTTAAACTAAAACAAATGGCTGACAAACAAGACAAACAATATAAAAACTGATGCAAATTTCACAAAAACTACTGTTTTCACATTTACTTTGTAGCACACAAACAGGACTTACAGATTTCATATGTAAACTAATACACTTCAGTCAAATCTTCTTAATTATGCACTAAATATCTCTTTTCCGGTTATGTGGCAGGTCATCAAGAGTAAAGGAAGACATTTCCAGACACATTCATGTTATCTACCAGTGATGAGCACATAAATATAAAGACTAGTAACTTAATTCCCACCAGGATGTAGTTATGGTTACTTAATTTTATATTTACAAAAAATAAATCTTTTGAATATCATTCAGATGGGTGACAGCACTCAAGTATTTTATTTTTTTTAAAAGTCCCTAGTAGGATAAGATGGGGGGGGAGGGGAGGAAGGGGGATTCAACACCGTTTCCCTATTGCATTCAAGATTATATACCGTATTTACGAAAATCCAAGATGACCTTGGAGGGGCAGATAGTGGGGGGGAGAGGTCAAGCAGCTTGCCCCTGCTGCAAGATCCCCTCATTGCTTGCCTTTCTTGTGCCTGTTTGCTGAAGCCTCTGCCCTCTGCAGTCTCAGGCCCACTACCCACACCTCATCCAACTCTTCCTGCAGCCTCTGCCCAACCTGCCTCTAACTACCAGGAACTGTAAGTCCTCTGCCCTCCCTTCCCCCATCTAATCCCCCACACTTCTTGCTATCAGAAGCTCTGCCCCTACCCTAGCCACTCTGCTCTCCCACACCAGCCACTTATTCTTGCTTCAGTCTTGTCAGTCTCCATCTCTGCACCAGCAGGGTGCATGGTCCTAGCCCAGTCTGATAGTAGTGGAAGTGGAGCTGGTCAAGGCTCAGCTGGAGCTGCTCTTCCCATTGAGCTGGGGCCATGCTCTAGGTGCAGAGACAGAACCTGTTGGTGCCTGAGCAAGGAGAAGGGGTAGGAAAAGAGGTTGGGAAGGGGGGCAGAGGCTGCATGGGGGGGGAAGATAGGGGGAAAGGGAGACAATGGGCCTGAGGCTATGGGGCGTGGGGTTGGGGGAGGCAGGCAGCAGTGGCAGGGCATGCCCCCTACTCCACACATCATATTGATTCCAAGATGAGAGGCTTTCCCGCCCCCCATGTTAAATAGGGGAAGGAGGGGGTTCTTGGAATCAAATAAATATGGTGCATTTTTTCCAATAGAAAAGTCCACTCAAGAATTCAGAGGCCTAATAATACAATAAAGTAATAATTATTGTTCGCATTGTGACAAAATGTATGCACCTATAGTGAAGAATTTAATTTAGCAACAAAATCCAGGAAATACACACATGCACCTGTACTCCCACCAATATGCCTGCTAACCTGGCTTACATGAATGTTGTGGAAACAAACAAAAACAAAATACAAGAACTAATAGAGAACAGGGAGGAGGGAGAGAGGGGAAAGAGGGTAGGGCAGAGGGTATTACATAACTGCTTGCAGAGTGAAGGGAAGTTTGTGTTCACTGCATCACCAAACTGCATCTAGAATCAGATGGACTAAAGGCAATTCTAACAGACAATATGATCTGCTAGATTTTTTTTAATTTCTCATTTTCCTGGATAATGTTACCCAAGTAGATGGCAGGGTCGATTTGCACTGCATAGAGTAAGCCAAGTAGCGCACATGTATATATCACAAGCTTTCATTTGCTGAAGCTCACTTGAGCAGATCCTGTGAAAGGACAGGTAGAAAGCAGAGTACAAGAGAGAAATTAAAATACAGAAGACAAGGGGAAGCAGGAAGAAAGAGGGACAGGGAGAGAGAAGAGAGGGCAGTGGTGGAAGAGGCAAGCAAACAAGAATAAATCCATAGGAACAAAGGAGTCACAAAAGCTAATTCAGGTAATGGGATAAGATTTCACTCTTGCCATTTAAACCATCCTGCATTAATAGGGTTTTTTTTGGTTACACACAAATACATATCAAGAACCATATTCAACTTTATTCACATGTACTTGAGGTCACTTACACTGACTTCAATTGGATCACTAGAGTAGTTAGGTACCTTTCATGACAAGGCGGCAACATCACATGAGTCTAGATGTGTCGATTTGTATCTAATCTTAATAAGGCTTAAACATAAACCCTCCCAATTGCATGCAGTCTTTATCACTGTGTGTAGTTCTGGTGAAGACACAGGTACAGCTGATGTCAGTTTTGAGAGTTTGACTCTACTAACAGTTTGCAGAATTCTGATCATATCTGTTTTATAAATACTTTGCACAAATATTCCAGTACAAAAGACTTAAAGAGGAAAGTAGTAGTGGATGGCAATTTGAGCAGCAGTGACCATGAGATGACTGAATTCAGGATCCTGAGGAAAGGAATGAAGGAAGGAGAGCCGCAAAGTAAGGACCTTGAACTTCAGAAAGACAGACTTTGACTCACTCACGGAACTGATGAGGAGGATGCCCAGGGAAAACAGTCTGAAGGGGAAAGAAGTCTAGAAATGCTGGCTGTATATTAAAGAAACCTTACTAAGAGGACAGGAATGAACTATTCAGATGTGCAGGAAGACTAGCAAGTTCAGCAGAAGATCAGCTTGGCTTAGCAAGGAACTCTTCATTGAGCTAAACCATAAAAGGAAACATAAAAAGTAGAAACTTGGAGCATAAGAACATTACTCGGGCATGCAGAGATGAAGTCAGAAAGGCCAAAGCGCAACGGAAGTTGCAGCTAGCAAGGGATTTGAAGGGTAACAGGAAGGGTTTCTACAAAATTTGTGAGCAATAACAGGAAGATCAGGTAAAATGTAGGTCCCTTATTAAATGGCGGAGGCAACCTAGTGACATAAGATGCAGAAAAGGCTAACGTACTCAATGTCTTCTTCGCCTCAGTCTTCACAGGCAAGCTCAGCTCCCAGACTACTGCAACTGGCAGCACATTTTGGGGAGGAGGTGAGCATCCAACAGTGGACAAAGAATACATTAGAGACTATTTAGAAAAGCTAGATGTGTAACCCTTTAAGAAAGGGAAGGAGGAGGATCTGGGGAACTACAGACTAGTCTCACCTCAGTCCCCAGAAAAATCATGAAACAGGTCCTCAAGGAACCCACTTCTAAGCACTTGGAGGAGAGGGTGATTAGGAGCAGTCAGCATGGATTCACCAAGGGCAAGTCATGCCTGACCAACCTGTTTTGCCTTCTATGATGATGAGATAACTGGCTCTGCACATGCAGGGAGATTGGTAGATGTGGTGTACCTTGATTTTAGTGAGGCTTTTGATACGGTCGCCCCAATGTTCTCCCAGGGAAGCTAAAGGAGTACCGGTTGGATGAAGTACTAAGGTGGACAGAAAACTGGCTGGATCACTGAGCTCAGAAAGTAGTAATCAATGGCTCAATGTATAGGTGGCAGCTGGTATTCAAGTGGAGTGCCCCAGGTACCGGTTTTGTTCAATCTCTTCATCAAGGACCTGACAGATGGCATGGAGTGAACCCTCAACAAGTCTAGAGAAGACATAAAGCTGGGGGGAACAGTAGATAAATTGGAAGGTAGGGATAAGATCCAGAGATACCTAGACAAATTGGAGGATTAGACCAAAATAAATCTCATAAGGTTCAAAAAGGACAAGTGGAAAGTCCTGCAGTCAGGATGAAATAATCTCATGCACTGGTACAGGCTGGGGAAAGACTTGCTAATCAGCAGCTCTGCAAAAAAGGACCTGGGAGTTACAGTGGACAGGATAGGAGCCAACACTGTGCCTTTGTTGTGAAGAAGGCTGATGGCATACTGGGCTCCATTAGTAGATGTACTGCTAGCAGATTGAGAGAGAGAAGTGATTCTTTCCCTCTATTCAACAGTGGGGAGGCCACACCTGAAGTACTGTGTCGTGTTTTAGGCCCCCCACAACAGAAAAGGTGTAGAAAATTTGGAGAGTCTAGCAGGGGGGACCAAAAATGGTTAGGGTGCTGGGACACATGACCTCTGAGGAGAGGCTGAGGGAACTGGGTTTATTTAGTCTGGAGAAGAGAAGACAGGGGATTTAATAGCAGCCTTCAACTACCTGAAGGGTGGTTAAAAGAGGAGGGAACTAGACTGTTTTCCATGGTGGCAGATGACAGAAGAAAGAGCAATGGTCTCAAGTTGCAGCAAGGAAAGTTTAGGTTAGGTATTAGGAAAAAACTCTCTCATGAAGAGTATAATAATGCACTGGGAAACGGTACCTACAGAGGTGGTGGAATGTCGATCATTGGAGGTTTTTAAGGCCTGGCTTAGTCCTGGCTGAAATGATCTAGTTGGGGATGGTCCTGCTTTAAGCAGGGGACTGGACTAGAAGATCTCTTGAGGTCCCTCCGAACTCTAGTTTTCTATGCATCTATGATAAGCAATAAGCATAGAACACTGAAAAACAAAGCTCCCATTGTTTTATATTTCATCCTTGAAATCCTTCATTTTAATCCTCATTGTCATTAAGAAATATGTAGTGGTGAAAGAACATACAGCATCGTAAGTAACATAATTTAGAGTATCAGAATTCTTTGGGTGAGGGGGGTTCTGAACTTACTGTACAGATCTCTATTTTTAATGGTAATTGTACAACTAAAGATCTGAACATTGACCTGGCAAACATACAGTACATGGCCATATTCTAATTTCCATTCTAAAGTAGAAAGGGATAATTAAGAATTAATTCTTTCACAACTGAGTGGAGAATGCTAAACATGACATTGTTAGAATCACAGTGACAGTCTTGCAAGAACAATTTTGTTATTTATGAATGAAAGAGATACAGTAACATCATATTTTCATTTTAGAATTTGTTTTTCTGTAAAAAGTCAGTTAAGAAAGGAAGACCCAAAGCATGAAGGAAACAAGAAAAAGAAAACATTACCTTAATATCAAAAGCTGCTGGTTGGCCCACTTGGTTATACAGTTCCAGCTGATCCTTCACAGGAGTTACCCACAATACCAGCTGACTTAACTGTTGTTCAAATTGCGTCAAATTATTTAGTAGATCTTCTAGTTCTTTTTGTTTTTCTGGAAGATCTTTTGACACCTTAAAATAGCAAAAAATTGATAAGTTTATTTTGTAAAAAAATTGTGTGGCGATATGTAATAAGAAATGCATTACTGTTAAAACAGCAGAGATAAAAATGTATACAGTGCTGGGGAAGAGGGAATAGAAACAGATCTATGTCATATGTTAACAATTAGACAGATCCATGTTTTCTCAATAAATAAGACTGTTTCAACAGAAAATGTTATTTTAAGAATAACAATATGGAAATGTTTCATTGGCCCTTACATCCAGATGCTACCCAGACTATTTCAACTTCTTGAAAAAGAAAATTTCTTTAAAGAACACGTTTTCTCACAAAATGTTTAATACCACTTGTTTCTGGTCAGGGTTCTAAAATGAAGTGCAGCAACAGACAAGAAAGAAAAAAATCATCTAATATAGGCAACTATTTGTGCCTCAAATGTAGATTCAAACTTGACTGGTATTTAAGAAAGTCTTAGGTAGAATTAGACATTAATCTGATTCTCCCATTCCCAATAGCTGGTATTTAATTTTTTAATTATTGATTTTATTATTTTATTATGGCAGCTTTTGGGTGGGACTGTAGAAATCAACAGTATGTACACATTTGAAAAAAAGACAGAAGTAAATTGTAAAAAAAAGTAATTCACAGCCAGCTGCTGTAGTTTAATGACTTGTGATATAAAAAAAGAAGCACTGACACTTTTCTTAATTTTAGTATCCTTTATATCAATTCATGCTTATGTTGTGCTAAATGAAGATGGCAATTAATCATTATTAAACTCAGGCACAAGTAGTTTTTTGGATAGCTTTTCACTTTAAGAAATCAGTCTTCCCTGTGGCCATTGTCTTTTAAAACAAGCTTTTACCAAAAGGCTTTTTAAAAGCCAGGAAATATGGGACGTCTCTGATAAACACAGTTAAACCTTAATTCCCCTTGGAGTTACACTATATTGATGGAAGCAAGTCCATCATACTGCCTGACTACAAAATATTACTGATGCATACTACCTACTAATCCCCAATGATGCCATTTACAGAAGACAATACATCAAAATCCATCAGGAACCAAAAACAAAATGAAGGTTTCTATAAAAACAGAGCTGAGGAAGTAAGAGGAAAATGGTTCTCTCAGGATATATAACTTTTTCTTTGTTTCCCCAAACCACATTCAGTTTGAAAACACTGTTTAAGATGAATTTAAGATTTACACCGTATGCATCTACATGAGAAGGTACTGTGCAGTTGTTACTACACATTTATTTAGTACTTGTATTAGCAAGTACTAAATAAATGTGCCTACTGCACAGTAGTGCTGGCAAATATTTTTAGGTGATGCTGCTGCGCAGTAGCCTAATAATACTGCACAGTAGTATATCAGCACTGTCTGTGTTGTGATATGCTACTGCGTGGTATTTTTTAACTACTGTGCAGTCATGTAGATCTGCTTACTGATATGCAGTTTATTATACAAAAATTGTGAAGATGTTTGTTATTTATATTTTTGTTTCACCAACACATTTGAAGTTACTTGTTGTCCTCCTAGTACTCGTGAATCCTGACCAATAAGTGTAATCACCTTTAGTATCCTCTTGATCTTAAGTATAACAAAATCTCTCCCACTCTTAGTAAAGTCTACCCTTGATGTGAAGTTAAAATTAAAAATGCATTGATTTCTTTTATGCGTTAATTCAATATCTGTGAAGACCTTGGCCTAATTTTAAACAAGATTAGGTTAATCTTTTATGCAACTTTTGAATGTTAAACTGCAACGTTTAGCTGCTTTAATATTAACATAAACACATTCTTCAAGATATTACTGTTGAAAGTAAACAAGTAATCACAGGAAAACATGTGTCTTATAAATCTAATCCTATTCCTGAATGTTTAAATCCTACATTTATCTAATTTCAGATACATATTTATCAAAGGTATTGAAGTGAGTGCATTAACAAGAACACAGACATTCATTTGAATTTCATTTTGTGAAGGAGAAAAGATAATAACCTACATTCCTAGATATAGCCATCCTTGAATGCCTACATATAATGGTTATGTATACACAAAGATTATAAAGAGCCTAAAAGTAAGTTATTGGCACTGAAAACATTCATATAGCAAAGATAATCTGATGAAACAAATCCATTGTTCATAGGGCAGATTAACTAAGTAAAATGTAGCTTCTGTTGACAAGGAAGTTTAATCCTGGGTTAATTATTGCAGCACAGATATGAGATATGTATTTACACACACACACATATATAGGAAATATGTAAAAAGTGACAAATAGTTGAAGGAAAATCTGTGTTGGACATGATCAGGAGATACTGATAATAGTATTCGAGTATTTATAGACATGGTAATTTTATGCAAACTAATTTACCATAGCAACAAAAAAATTTTTAAGATGGCTTCAACTCCAAATCAGAGAAAGCACCTTGTATATTTTTGGACCCAAGTTATGAGACGTATTTCTCAAGATAAAATGACAATGGCTCACTTCAGTAACAGTGATCTCACTAAGGAGAAGATTCCAACTGAAGAATAAATGGAAACTCTATGAGATCCAGGAAGTGTGTATCTGCTACCTGATGGAAAACCCGAATTTTCTCACTCCTAGAAAAGTTGTAAGCCATCAAAATATAGATGTTGGGTCCTAATTAATATATTGTGATGGGGGAGTGTGGTTCTTTGTGTACTATTTTGTTTGTTTGTTTGTTTGTTTGGGGTTTTTTTGGTTTGGATTGGTTTGTTAATCTGTTAACTGGCTAATCAAGAAAACTTTAATCACTGCTATCAAAATAAGGGATGATGTTGCAACATAGGTATGTGAGAAAGGTGAGCATTCATGCAGTGGCAAAAAAAAGGATAGAAAAGAAAAAAATTAGGAGGAAAAACAACTCCAATGTAAAGGGCCTGTTAAACCTTATTGTTCCCTGTGAATGTGTATTACTATCATGAAAAACTGTGTTGGTTGACAGAAAATCAACAGGATATAAGGATATAGCCTGGTCTTTGGCCAAAGGGAAGAGACAAAGAGTATGAATTATTCTTCTTAAGAAAAATACCTAGACTTCAGCATCAAAGAGACAATGCAGTTTTGGTCACAATGTTAAAAAAGGGCTTTCCAACAGGTGGCCCATGAAGACTTAATGTGCAGCTCCTGGAGTCTTACCAAACTGCTGCTCCCTCCCATCGTTTTCCAGGCTTACCTGTCCCTTCACCAGCTGCTGCTTCCTGCCTTCAGCCCAAGGAGTAGGGCAGTTTAGTAGAGTGGGGAACATGAAAGTGAGTCTGGGGTTGCACCCTAGGAGGACTGGGTTACATGAGGGAGAATGGTACCCATGTGGGCATGCAGTACAACAGGGCGGGCATGGGGATAAATCATACAGAAATGTGTTGTGGGGGCTGCCTGGTATAGCAGCAGGTATGGGGAGCATCCTCAAGGTGTCATTGCTGTGGCCTGTGAGATGCAGACCCTGTTGGTGTGCCTCCCAGGACTTAGAAATTGGACAGCCCTGTGTTAAAGCATTCATCTGAAAACACGTGGTACATCTGAAATTTAGCACTCTAGTTCTTCAGTTAATTAAGTTAGATTAATTGGCAGCTTAGTAGCTGAATAATTTAAAAAGATTTAAGCTCTCAATTGGAAAACAGTTGAAGATCGCAATTTTCTATAAACTGACCCAAATTTTCATAAGACTTATTAAAATATGATATCATTTTGGAGTTAATTTTATATAGCTGAACATTTTCCCACATTTCTATTGGCACTAAGATGCTTCAACACACACAAATACACACTGTGAAGTTTTTAATACTGTAAAATGTGAACGAATACCCTTAATTTAAAATCTATATTTTTATCCACATATTTTAATATTTTTCCCCTTTTGCTCCATTAATTCCAAAATTAATTTCTACTTTATTTTGTCTGTAGAGTTGCGTCACCTTTTCTTCTTGCTCCCACTGTCATTAGTCAATTAACTCTGTTTATGCCAGATCTTTCCCCATCTTTTTTCCTTGCTTTCTCCAACACCCATATTTGGTATAAAGCCCACTCAATACTGTTGTACAATGTAACCTGCCAGATTCCCTTGCTGCTTGTTCAGCTCAAAGGCTTCCCACAATATTTGGAAAATTTTAAATTCAAGGAATATGGACTGCAAAAGATATGCTATGGCTTAAGTTATAAAAGACAATGGTTAATTGGAGCAGAACCCATTACAGTGGAGATCCAGACTGCCAATTTGAATGGATGGCAGGTAAAAAAAGATAAACGTAAATAGTAAAAAACATAGGAAAAAAATCATTGTGGGGCTACAAACATTCTACATATCAAATATATTTATGGTTTTCGTCTATCGAACCATTCATGGGTGAATCTAGAACTTTGAAAAGGAGGGGTGCTGATGATTCTGTGAAATGCATTATCACATATAAAACAACACAGATTTTTTTCTCCAGTTAAACAAACATACAAAACAAACTAGAAGCTTTACTAACATGCCTAGCATGCTAGGGGTCTACGGTTGTATTATTCAGTTTAAGATTGAAGCAAAAACAAATATAACTTAATCAAAATGAGTTAAAAACAGTCTGTAGGGGTGTGAAATAGGAGCTTCAATATTAGCAGCAGCTAATAGATAGCAGAATTGCAGAAAAGAATAATAGCTTGATTGGTCAAACATCAAGACCATTAAACAGAAGAGAGGGTCATCAACACCTGTGGAATGAACCTGAGGTTCAACAAGGACACCTGCAAAGTCCTGCACTTAGGAGAGAAGAATTCCACTCATTGCTACAGGCTTGGGACCAACTGGCTAAGCTGTAGCTCTACAGAAAAGTTCCCCTCTATTCTGCATTGGTGAGGCTATATCTGGAGTACTGTGTCCAGTTTTAGGCCCATCCACACCAAAAAGGAGAGAGTCCAGTGGGAGGGCAAATAAAATGGTTTGGGGGCTGGGGCACATGACTTCTGAGGAAAGCCTGAGGGAACTGGGATTATTTAGTCTGCAGAAGAGAAGACTGAGGTGGGGTTGATAGCAGCCTTCAAGTACCTGGAGGGTGGTTACAAAGAGGATGAGGCTAGACCAGGGGCAGACAAAATGGTGGCTCCAAAGAGCAGCTAGACTCCATTTCCCAGAAGCCCCTGCCTGTGTGGCTGGGGGCTGTTTTCATAGAGACCACAAGAGCAGGGAGGCCTTGACAGAGTGGGGCCAGGCTTTCCATGGAGACCAGGCCAAGCAGAACTGGCAGGGCACATGGCTGGGTGGAGAACTACTCCTGGGCCAGAGCAAACCCATGATCTATTGCCTGAACACCCTTGCCCAGGGTGTGCAAGCGGCAGATCACAGCTCTTCCCAGCTCTGGCCTGTGCTGTCACAGCTACAAGATTGTAGCAACAGCTCTGCCAGCGCTGCAACCCTGGCCCTGTACTGTGGTAGCCCTGCTGCTCCTAGGATCTCCACAGAAACCAGCCAGTGTCACAAGCAGGGGCTGTTGGGAAATGGAGTCCACTGTGGAGTGGATACAGACCTTGGTCAGGACTTCGCATGCCCCTAAGCTAAAGTGTTCTCAGTGGTGGCAAATGAAAGAACAAGGAGCGACTGTCTCAAGTTGCAGCAAGAGAATTCTAGGTTGGATATTACAAATAACTCTCTCACTAGGAGGCTAGTTAACCACTGGAAGGGGTTACCTAGAGAGGAGGTGGAACCACCATCCTTGGGGGTTCTTAAGGTCCGGCGTTACAAAGCCCTGGCTGGAATGATCTAGCTGGGGACGGTCCTGCTTCGAGCAGGGGATTGGACTATATGACCTCCTGAGATGCCTCCCAACCCTGATTTTCTATGATCCTATGAGGAGTTTAGAAAGGATGTGGCACACTACAATAACCCATTAAGTCAACTGACCGCTGCCTGACTAGAAATACAACTAGCACGGCTAGGCAGATGGTTTTAAACTTTGAATGGAGGAGGAATTGAAGTGGGGTGCAAATGCTTGAGTGTACCTCTCCCTGAATCCACCCCGGGAAGGTTAAAATAACATGATTTATATCTTAACTATGTATTACCATACTTTATAGCATGTATGAATTGTTCTTAGGCTGAACTTTAACTCATAATTTCCTTATTTTGTCATTTATCATTTGTCAAAATCATTTATCATTCAATTACTGATGTGAAATCTTACTATTAAGTCTATATTAATATAGTTTAGATTTGGGATAGATATGTATCTATACATGTAGATGCACACACTAACTGAACCAGATTCTGTAATTCATTTCAGATTCCAAATCTAAATGTTTTGGTGAATTGAATTTAATTATGTCAGACATTTTTTGCACTATCTGTTTAAATTTCCACCAACACGCTATACTTTTTTATTTTAACATACTTCAAGTTTTAAAGGGTAACAAGTCAGTCTTTTGAAGACCTAACTAATTTTTTTTTCAGATAGTTATTCTTTCAATATTGATTTTAAAACCTCCTACCACCCTTCAACAAAAGAATTGGAAATCAAGTTTTATATACCATGACAAATATGACCATCATTAATACAAATAATTTCATGCTAGTATTAATGTAGGAAGTCATTGCAGAAATATAGGACTGAAATGGACCTCAAAGAACCATTCCTTGTACCAATGTTGGATTAACTATATCTCCATTTATAACATCTGCAACAGACATTTGTCTCACCTCTTCTTAAACACCTCCCTATGCAACCTGTTCTAGTGTTTCCCCCTCCCTAATAGTTATGTAATCATAACAAGTACATTATAAATGTAAAGAAAAGGAAAAAACAAGGTTCACCAAACACGATGAGAATTACATATTCTTTGGTTTTAACCTAATTAATTCTCAAAATAGAGAAAGCAATTTCTAAACAAAATCTTTGGTATCATTTGACACAATATTATGGATTAAAATATCTGCTCTCTTTCCCGCTGTCTATCGCTCTGTCCACTACTTAAACCCAGTCATGTCAGTGGCCTTCCCTTTCTGCAAAGAGGCAGTGGAGGAGACTTTCTTTCACATCTTCCTGGAGCTACCCAGGTTGCAGCCACTCTTTACTCCCCTCAGAACTCTTTGGCATTCTGGACTTGGACTTCTCTAAGACTCTGTATATCTTTTCTTCCCATATCAACTGGCCAAGGGGCATGTGATCTTCCCGGTCAATTTCCTGCTGGGCCAGGCCAACATAGCAATTCTGGAAAGCTACAGAAACTGGCTCACAGGGGCCAGCTCCAATGAGACCTGCCAACTCTTCTACTTCCAGCTCTGGGCACATGTCACATTTGAATGTGCAACAAAATGTGGACCAATTTGTATCACACTAGGCCATCGAGGGGGCCCTCTGTGAGGTGGAAGACTGACAGCTGGTCCTCCTTGTGGGATATGGGGGAGGCTGTTTACATGTCTCTGGTGACATGGTGTTTTTTTTGTTGCTGACAAGAGTTTCATGCTTGGTCTCTGGGAGGGCTACATACCCTTCTACTTGCACTATTTGTTTTTCATTTTTGGATAATAAAGATTTAAAAAGTAAAAAAAAAGAACCCTCTCTCTCTCTCTCACACACACACACACACACACACACACAAAAGGAAGGGGCCAGAGTTACATTACAAATCCATTTGGTGACAAGTAATTTTATTTAGATTTTTTGTTTTGTTTTGTTTTTTTTCAGCTACATCTTGCAGTAATATAGCCTAGATGCAAACTCTCTCAATACTCTAAATTTTCATATAACAAGTTTAGTTTTCCTGAAATACTTTATTTTCTCTCAGACAACACAAACCATTTCCCCAGTAAACAGATGCTAAAAACTGGACTGCACATCATTTGGAAGAAATATGGTAAAAGCAGGTTCTGCAACTTGTGGTTGAAACCAAATGGAATACCTGTAGCAATCTAGAGGAAGCAGATCAACGAGGAGGCTCAGGCTCCTTAGCTACTGGTACTTGACAAAATTGGACTGAACAAGAACAAAGAAGTAACCCATGCTGTAATATGCTATTAAGTACAAACTTCAAAGCACTCTTAATGGTGGAGCTGAAACTGGCATTTCCATAATACTACTAAGATAATTACATAAAAAAGCTGTTCACCTCTTACCAACCACTGTTCAAAAAGTCAGATTATCTACTCAAAATCACCTTCCCTAGAGCATGTGTACAAGGATGATTTAGAATGGAGAGGATAAAAAGGGAGGTTAATGTTTTATGCATCATTTCTCCATGAAACACAATCAGCGTGAGAAAGAGTTTCACATAAGTTTAGTTAAGGAGCCTATTAGTTAATTAATGTAACCATTTTCATTAACAAACTCAATATTGACTTTAAAACAAAATCTACTTAATTTCTTTTAATGATGAATATTTATGAAGCACACTGTCAATGACAAAAATAGAATTAAGATCACATTACCAAAGGAAGATGAAAACTAAAGCACTAAAAATATGTATAGAAGGTCATCACTGGCATACTGAGTGTTTGATGTTCTCCCAGAACCCTCTCAAGACCTGACCTTGGCTCTCATTTATTTTTTAACTTCTTAACTCTGGATTTATTATATTGCAAGTTTAATTTTTATTTAAAAGTTTTTCATTGGTGCAGAAGACTAAAACAATCCATAAATCCAATGCACCAAACATAATTTTCTGCTTCAGCTATTGCTTCAGCTGCATTAAAAAAAAATACAGATTTAGTTGGCATTTTTGTTGTTGTTGGGTGTGTGTGAGAGAGAGAGATTTTATAACAATGTGTCAAAGTCATTAAAAACATCTACAAAAAAGCAATCAGTTGAATAAGCTACATTTAAATTTTAATTATATTTAGTCTCAAGAAGTTTCATGTGAAAGTTTTTGCATGTTAGCTGTTCTACATCTGTTATACATCCAAAATGTTTTCATAGAATTGTACAGAAAGACCTAAACTTATTTTGGGTTATTTTAATTGAGAGTTACTTTAATTACAAAGAAAGAATTAAAGTGTGTGAACCCTTGAACAGATAGCTTTATGGCAAGTAATAGTATCACTGAGTGTAGTTAGACTCACAGTTGCTAAGTTATTCACGTACTTGGGTGTTTTCAAGATTGAGGCCCAAAATATCAAATACAGAAGTGTAGCCACCCACGTTTTACTCAGAGATTTACCTTAGATTCTATATTGGAGGCTTACATAAACATGTTTTTTTTCCAGCAAATATTGTCTTTCCTGCATTTATGTCAACACCAATAGTCAGTATTCATTTAATATTCTCTCTTTCTTTCTACATGTAAAATTTTGATTTAAATAATAGAGGATAAGATTTTCTATATGATTTGGATTGTTAACTTTTTGAGTCAGGGATCAGCTGTTTCTCATATATGTGAACAGTACTTAGCACAGTCTTTCTCAGTTAGGGTGCCATGCCACGACATGATGCCATGACAGCCTACCCAGAATGGTAGAGGTAGAAGTCGAGGTTGAGGTTGAAATAGAAGGTTAAGGTTAATTTGGAGGTGGAACCAGAGATAGAGATCAATGTTGAGCAATAAAACCACTGGCATCACCACTGCTACAGGATGAAATTGTTCTGGGCTCCTCCATTTTGGGGAGGCATAGTAGAGCCAAAATGAAATGCAGCTCCAACAGAAAGGTGTGCTTGCCTACTTTTTATTAGGCAGGCAGGTGCACCGTCTTGCTGCAGCTCTTCTTGGTTCAGCTCCAATGTGCCTCTTGAAAACACAGGCGCACAGGGCAGTTTACCTGGTAGCAATAGCATTTTTCTCCAGAATGCCATTGTACAGCGTGGAACTGCCCTACTCACCTCCGTTTTCAGGAGGTATATCAGACCCCAATAGGAAAGAGCTGTAGCAGAAGCAGCATGCCTACCTACATAATGTCATGCAGACAGGCACACCTTTCTGCTGTAGCTGCTTCTCCAATGTGCTTTCTGAAAACAAAGGTGTGCAAGATAGATTCATCTATCACACGTGCCTCTGTTTCCAGGAGTCACTGTGCAGGGTTGGTCTAAGAAGGCCTGCAGCAAGAAAACCTGCTCCTCCTGAGCCACTGCCCAACGTGGCTCTGCACAAGGTTGACAACAGAGTTACATCTGGCTGCAGCAATGGTGTAAAGTATCATAATGATATAAGTAATTGATAACACAGTGATTAATAGTGTAATTATAATGCTTATCTTCTAATATGCATTATATATTTATATTAGCTTTTAAAATTGGGTGCTGCCAAATTTTTTAAAGTTTTGGAGGTGTGCCTCAAGCCCAAAAGGGTTGAAAACCATTAACTTAGAACAATGGTTTCTGGTCCATGACTCCAGGTCTTAGCCAATACCACAACATAATAAACAATGGTAAATAATCAGGACTCTATTTCCCCTTCTTAAGACATTGAGCATTGGGCATTGAGGGTCTTTCGCTTACCATAAAACTTACACTTTCTGGTCTTTTCCAGAAACAGGATTAAATGGGCCTTTGAAGGTTTAGCAAGATGTGTGTTTTGGAAAAAATGTAGCTAACATCTTGATAAGAAAGAGGCCAAGAAATTATGTAATTCTGATAATTGTTTCTAGTATCTAAACAACAGAAATTTAAGTCACCATTTGAAATGTACATTTGAGATGAGACAGGATATTTTACGATCAAAATATAACACTAGACCATACAAATCCCAGAGGAATCTATGTTCAAACTTTCATTTGGTCATTATTCTCTCAGTAGCTGTAGGGCTGCCTTAAAATTGTCTGCCAGGATTGTCACTTTATTACCAATCTCACAAAGCTTTGACTGCTGTACCAGACCAGCAGAAAACACACCTGAACTCTACCATCAGTTCCTCTCCTGCTAAAATAGAAAAGGACCCGATTTTTTGATTTGGTTGTTTATGTAGCAGGCTGGCCGGTGGCTGGCTCACTGGCAGCTCGGACTGTTAGCTTAAGCGTTATGGGCTCGGGTTCCAATGGTGGAGGCAGTTTTTCCTCCCCTTGCCCCCAAGGTAAGGCAGAAGCAAGGCAGCCCCACCATGGCCCAGGGGCAAGGTGAAAGAGAGGACCTTAGAGGGAACTAACTCCTTGGGCTTCCTCATTGGTCAGTTTCCAATCTGGGGGCAGAGCCTCCAGAGGGAATAAAAGCCCATGTGTAGAACACACCGTTGGCTTAGATGTGGGATGATAAAGACAAGGGCTGTAGAAGATCTGACAGAGCTGACCAGTGGCGGTGGAGCCATTGCCCCAGAAGTGCCCTGAAGATGCCTCTGGCAAGGGAGAAGAGTGGGTGGCTGTATTCCAGCCACTGTAGGAAGAATGCAGCAACAGTGCATGGGTCGGAGGGTCTGGAGAGTAGACGGGAACAAAGCAGTGCAGGTCCCCAACCCTGCACAAGGCAGGAGCCCAGCCCCTTTGGTGCGCAGAGCAGTGCATGGGGCTGGTGGAGAGCTGAAGGGACTGCTGCAGCTGCACAAGGCAGCATGGGTCTCCAACCCTGCATTAGGCAGGAACTCCTGGTGCACAAGTCGGTGCACAGGGCTGATGGAGAACTAAAGGGACCACTGTGGCTGCACAGGGCTGGTGAAGGGACCTCAGTGGCTGAACAGGGCAGCACTGGTCCCCAAGCCCACAAGAGCCAGAAGCCTTCAGTGCACAGACTGGTGCACAGGGCTTGTGGAGCTAAACCTCAGTGGCAGCACACGGCAGCATGGGTCCCCAACCCTGCACGAGGCAGGCAGCCCTGCAATGCATAGGGGGCAGAGAGCAGAGCAGTAGATAATGGGACACTGCAGCTGCAGAAGGCAGCAAGTCCCCTTCCTTGCATGAGGCAGGTGCCCCCCATTGGTACACAAAGCAGTGCACAGGGCTGAGAGTGGCTGGTAGGCTGCATGAGGCAGCAGGCCTTCTTGCAGCAAGCAGCATGGGTCGATCACACCAGTGAGGGAGGACACCTTGCTCCAACCCACAACTGGAGATGAGCCTAACTCTCTGGAATCTGCAGAAGTTGAGTTACCTGTGAAGGGGATTCCCACAGGGAAGAAGTGACCCTCCACACTGTGAGTGATGAAGGGGAAGCCCCTGACAGGAGGGTACGATTTGCCCTTGGACACAGAGAGGAATGCCTTGTTCACCAGTGGGAGGTTATTTGGTTACTGGTCCTTCCTAATCTGGTGACTAGGGTAATGCTGTTCTTTTAGGTAATGGGATCCCTCCCTGGGTACCATTTCTTCTTTGGGCACGGCTGTTGTGCCATTGGGTGAGGTCTGATTACTTGGATACCAGAGAATATGTCAACATTATTTTTCTCATAAAATAAAAAAAATAAGCTAGGTGGGTAAATTTGTACATAAAACTATAATATATATACAGAACATACCTCAGGAACATACAATATAATACTGGAAGAGTATTCTGGGTCACTGCATCCAGTTCCCTACAGTCAAAAAGAATTCCAACACATAATTAATTTCATAAATGCATCAAACTCTATCCTAAAACTAGCTAGGCTTTTTTGCCTTGTCTGCTCCGATTGCCAGGCTATTCATAAACTTAGAAACCTTGCTTTAATTTCCACCCCAAATATATTCTTGGCCACTTTATAGCCATTTTTTCTTGTGCCAGAAGTATACTTTGCTGATATATTTACAAAGACAAATAATATCTCCTTCTACCTTTCCTTTGCTAGCCTGTACAAACCATTTTTAGTCTTCTCTCAAGGCTCTCCAATCCTCTGATCATTCTACTAGCTCTTCTATTCACCCGTCCCTTTTTTAATTCATTTTTTTGAACATGAGTGACCAGAATTATACACAAAACTCCAGGTGAATCTCACCAGTGTCCTTCACAATGGCATTGATGCTTTCACACCCCTACTTCAAATGCCTCCCTCATACATTCTAAGGATATATCTGTCTTTTTCATAGCCGTTACTGGGTACAGGCAAAATTATGGCAATAGGTAAAATGATCATAATAAAATTATTACACCAGATGAGAACAGTAAAGAATTTATTCTATTAAAAAGAAGAGATGATGCAAAAAGCTGCTGATACACTTGTTGGATAACTTTAACTATTAGATATTAAATGTTTGAAGGTTATATTGTGGTTTGATTTAGAGAAAAAAATACAATCATAAGAATTTTTTGCTTGGAGAGATTCCTTTTAGCAGCAAAAAGTCAGGAGATAGCTTTTCTGTTGTAAACCCATGCAATAGTTAGTTAATACAGAATTTGAGCGTAGGAGTTTCACTGACAGTGGTGTTCACTGCACAGTTAAGTTTAATATCATAATAGAAAACAACTCCCCTATGGGCAATAGTGAGGCTGAACTTCAGAAAGGGCAGATTTTAAAACTGTGAAAAAAGTGCTTAATAGCACGTTGAAGGGTAAAGTTAATATATGGGGATATAGATATCTATATCTATATATTTATTTTGCAGTTTGTGTGTGAAATATATATAGGGCAGGAAGCTGGCAGGGCAAGAGTCCAGGGTCGGGAGATAGGGGGCTAAAAATAGCCTGGTTAGGTGTGTATTAGACTGAGTTAACCCTTTCCTATATAGGAATAACACTTTCTCAATTTAAATTAGTACATGCAATGAGCACTATAGCACTGTAGGTTGCTTGTGTGCATGTGCACACATGTGTATGTATGCTCACACACATGCACACAGACACATAACCAAGATATATATCAGTTACATGCAAATCTAGAAGGGTCTTGACATCTGGAGGATGTCCATGCCTTTGGTTGAGAAGAAATATTACTAAAAGACTGGACTGGAACAAATGCCAAGAGGGACCTGGGAAGTAAGTCAGATAGCTCCTCTAGTTTCAACAGAAGCAGCTGAGTAAACTGGGCAGAACTGTTAAAGTGGGATGCCCATTTATCCTATTAATATCATTGCATTTGAGGGAGTGAAGTGTATAAGGATTGTCCGTAAGGGCAAAGAGATGTAGCTAGCCATGACATAGTTAGCCTGAAGTCAAGTAGAAGGTAGGGTAGATCTGCACCTTCTGAACTAACCAAAACCAATATATTTTATTTAACAAACATTTGGACGCTTATCTTGCTGGAATCCTTTGAGCCTAGCTGACTTTCTGCTCCTTAGGCAGGGGGCTGGACTCAATGATCTTCTGAGGTCCCTTCCAGCCCTAATGTCTGGAATAAATAATATATATTACAATATATATCCCAAGTTCACTTCATCAAATGCTGTGAATGGACGGAGAAAGCAGAGTATGATAAGTATGTAAGCGTAAAACAAACTGTTGGGTTTAAGCCAGGGGCTGGGCTGATTGTCCTGTACTTTCTTTTGAATCAAACAGGTGTGGGGCAGTCACTCGCACACACACTGAATGGCAATTAACTCAAATGAGCCGCTATTGTCTCAAGTTGATGTGTTAATTCAGCTACTTCATGCGTACTTAACGTGGGACAATCCAAGTAGGATCCCAAAATAAAGAACTTTGTCCCAGGAAAATTCCAACATCTGTTTTTAGTTTAGGAGTCCTGATTATAATCTGGGTTTAGATTAGAGTAAAAACTAATTTGAAAGGTTTATTATAATTACCTGGGTGCCTGGCTCTGTAGCCCAGGCAGCTGGGGGCCCCATCCAGCACAGCTGAAAAGCTGTGGGCAGGGAGTGAGGGGCCTGGGCTTGCATTCTATGAGCTAAGAGGGTGGAGGGGATGGGGGTGGGATGCTGATTTTCCACGATAAAAATCTCAAAATTAAATGCCAATATTTATAATTTATTTAGAATTTAGTATTTAGAATTTATTTTATTATCATGATTGAGGCACTGGGAGGCTTCTCTCTGTAATATGCATTAAATTTATAAATATATCAATAAAACATTGTGTTCAATTGATACATACACATATCTCTGTATGTAAAATATGAGAGAGACAGAGAGAGAGCGAGTGAGAGAGAGATCAGTGTTTTATTTTCATCATGGGTTTTTAAAGAGAATTTGTACTTTTTTGTCAGGGAACTTGCAACTTTTTTTTTTTGAATCCAAGGAAAACCAGGATCTCTGCTCATCATCAGTCATCTTTGGACTCACAGATAAGTCAATCTTGGAAGACAATCATCCTTGACTGTGAGGAATGGCTGAAGATTGAAAGATAAAGATTTCTAATTTGGGGGTGAGATTTAGGAAAGCATATTTAGATATTATATACAGAGCAAATGCATGCAGAAGCATCTTCTGCTAAATAATCAAATGATTGATTTTTCAAAAGCAGACATCTGTTTAATGCTAATTACCCAAGATAAACATCTCACTAAAAACTGCTTGAATTGCTATGAAAGCAGGAATATATAGTGTCTTTCAGTTTACATCTAAAACAAAATGAGTATGGCAAATAGAATTGCTATACATTATCATCACTAGGGTATTTTCTCATCTACAAGTAAGATTTATGTGCCTAACTTCTACTACTTCTAATTAGAAGTACACGTATAAATCGCTACATACCAACAGACAAAAACAAACATCAGAACAATGTTCATTACAGTTTAGATGACGTAACAAAACAATCAATCCTTCTATTTCAGTATTGCCCCACATGAAAAACTTTCCTTGAAATAAATGGATTTTACTTGTAAAATTATTCTATGGCATGGAGCATTATGAAGGGGAAGTGTTTTAATAGCACTGCTGAGCAAAGTTAAATTTCAAAAGAAAACAAACAGAAGGTCTGAGCATGCCCCTTTGATCTATGTATAGCTAATAGGGCTGCATGAAATGGCTGTGTTTTGATTCAGTTTCAGCTGTTCTGGTGGACAGTGATTCGTTTTGGTGTTTTGGATCACTGTCTTATTTTGTTTCGGCCAAATCTGTTTTGAACAGGCTGCAAGGGAAGCTTTGAACAGCCCTACTGCCCAGCTGGGTGGAGCTCAGGACTGGGGGGGCTGTTGCCCTTTGTGTAGGTGAGGAGACCCCCACGACGATCTCTAATCCCTGTCATGCTGGGTCATGGAGCAAGGAAGCAGTGCAGAGTGGCGAGCAAGCCTGCTGGTCTGTGCCACATGACTCGGCTCCACGGGAAGCAGGGCTTTGTGCTGGGGGTCTCCTCACTGCCACGGCCCCCCCTCACTGCCCCGGCGATGTGGGGCTGCGCGGGGCAGGCAGCAGCGGTGAGGAGAACCCGGCATGGATCTCTGCTCCCTGAGGAGCCAGGTTGCACAGCAGGGACCAGGCAGTGCAGGACGGGCAGCAGCGGTAAAGAGACTCCAGGCATAGATCTCTGCTCCCTATGGAGCCAAGTTGCACGGTTGGGCAGCAGCGTACAGCTGTTTCCCTATACGCCTGGCTCTGAAACGCCAAAGTTTTCTGAAACATTTCCAAAAGTTTTTGGATGCTTCGTTTCATTTTGGAGATGTTTCAGAGCCTTATGTTTGAATTTGGGTTCAGTGTTTTGGGTGCCAAAACAACTTAAAACACCTTCGAAACAAAACAGCTGCCAAAATTTCACACAGCCCTAATAGTTAAGTCCAGCAAATTGACCTGCCCTTCTTCCTAAAGAAATGGGTGTCCCCAACACCTACCCCCATGTCCACTTCTCCCATGGAAAGGTTTGGAAAAAGGAACTGACAGAAATACAGTTTCTTCTCTCACGGAAATTACCCAGTAAAAAAATTAATAAGATATGCAGGACTCTGGTAAAAGTAGTGGCAGGAGCCAAAGGAAAGGTATAGTCCCACCCTGCAAAACAGATAATTTGAAGCTACTCCCCGCTATACCAAGAGAGAAGCACTACAAGGAAATCCTTCTGACTTCCATTTAGACAGTGCCTTTCCATGCCTTTTCCTCTTCAAGTGAACAACCTGGCTCAGAGTTTATAGGAAATACTGTAGCAGTTATGCTTGCTGCCATATACTCCTAAGCTCACAATTAAGAGAAAGCTAATGAAACAATACACTGACATTTACAAAGAACAACAAATCCTGATTATGCCTGTGAAATTTAGGAACTTTTCTCTACAGAAAAGAACAACAGATTCAGCAATGCTACACAAAAGCCCTTGGATACTGCATAATTATTGCCAGATTTCCAAAAAAGCATTCAAATATCTTAAGTCTTTCCTTGAAGGGCTTTGAGGATGAATAATCCTTTTCAGCAACAGTAAACAAGATACAGTACAGGGAAGAATATTTATTAATATTTAACAAGATGAGTAAAATTGACAGTGCCATTAATAACTTGAGTGATCACATATTTCTCTGTAGGAATTATGAAGTAACATGTAATACAACCACTACCCAATTCTATGTTGTTTAGTATGTTCAAAAGCATGTACTATTTTCAACTAATTAATTTTACAACATGCCTGTAAGATAGGGAGTAGTATCCTTGTTTTATCAAGAGAGGTACCCAGGTGGCAAAACACAGTTTGCTAACATTGCCAGGGAGTCGGAGCTGCAACCAGAATAATTTCTGCTAGATACCTGCTAAGGTACTGATTATCCATTTATTGATTAACACATTAAGAAGGTTTAGAAGGATTCCAAAGCATTCAGGTAACACGCCCTTGGTGTTGCAAAAATGATACATTTGGTCAAATTTATAGTTATGCACTCTGAAATGAGAAAACCCATTCTGATTGTATTCTTCTTTTGATTTTTTTAAAAAATGGATCCATCCAACTCAAGACAAAAAGTTTAAAGTCTCTATCAGACAACACTCCTAGGAGAGCCACCTTCTTGAAGCGAGACATTTTGAATGATGCTACACTTGCAGATTTTCTAAAATCTAAATGTTTTTATTGGTGTACATAAATTTCTCCTATTTGTGTCTGTCAATCTGTCATCTCTTCTTTTAGACCAGGGGTTGCCAATGTTTTCCTGAGGCTCTCCAGAATGACCCTGTTTCTCCCTGCTGCCACACCTTCCTATTGACCAGCTGCAGGAACATTGGTTAGCTGCCTGGCCAGTGAGCCTTGGCATGGCGCAGTCCAAATCTTCCCCAAAGCCAAACGCTGCCAAAGCTTCCACTCCATGAGCCAGTGGCTCATGTGGGTCAGATCTGGCCCGTGTTAGATGCTCTTTGGGCAATGATTTTTTTTGTTCTGTGTTTATGCCTAGCACGTTGAGGTCCTCGCTTATGGCAGGGGCTTCTAGGTGGTTGTGTTGATGGTATCATTATTAATTATTGCTACATGTAATATAATAGCAAGTGATAATACAAAGACTATTTTGCATGTTCCATGCATTTTATGCATATTAAATATAATGCAAAATAAATTGTCATTGTTTTTGTACAACAAAATACTCAGAAGATCATGGCGAGTGACTAGATACTTTACAAACTGAAATGTGGACTCTGGGAAACAGTGCTGTTTAGGATACCTTTGGTACAGTGTTTTAAAATCAATAAACATTACATCATTTCAGAAGTGTGTTAACTGAAAGTGCCATCTTGTTAGAAAGTAATTCAAATGAACACATATACTCAAATAGTTGTATATATGATAAAGATCGGAAAGACTTACTAAGATTCCTCTGGTAGAAGAATTCTGTACATCCATAAAAGGAAAAAAACCAAATATTTTAAATCAGCTTATTTTCATTGTTACAAAAGATGCTAATAATTTAACCAAATAGAGATTTTGTTTTTGGGGTCCCCACCCCTCGTGCTAGGTTTCTTTATTCCTTTATATAGTTTGTCCCACAAGGAAGGGAAATATCTGTAAAGTAGAATACTGTAAAATCCTTCCTTAACTTCCCCCTAGCGACAGGGAGACCTGCTGTAATTTATGGAGTTTTATTCATTAGTAACCAGACTGAATAATATGAAATTTCAATATTTCAGAAACTGTACTGTGCTCAGTTTTTTACAAGTATTGCTTGGCTTCCGTTACATTAATCATTTCTTTGTAGCATGTGTTTAAATGCTGTGTGGTCTATTTTATAAATGTAATGGAGTCTCATACATATGAAACCATGCTTACGTACACAAAACATGGATTGGCATAGCGAGTTTCTCTTTTTTTTTTTCTTATTTATATTACAAGGTAATAAGGTTTTAATCAATATAATTCCTTGATTTCCAGAGTTAAAACATTACTTTTAACTGATATTTCGATACTTTTTCTTTAGAGGACTTGAAACTGCCTACATTTTGTATCTTTCCCAACTATTCAGTGGAGCTGGATTTGTTCCTTAAAGTCAATGACAGAAATTCATTTCACCTAAGAAACCCTGAGAAATAAGAAGGATCATGCTTCTAAGCTCTTTACTCACAATTAATAGCTCCTTATACCAGAAACAGTCACCCTGGCTGATTTTGTTTCCATACACTTTATAGAACAGGTTGTTACCTACTCATTTCGGTGCAGAGTAAGCAAAATATTTCCTCCCTTTTGAACCACCATTCCTCCCCATGTGATGAAAACAGGGCCTTAATCTGTCCATGCAACATGCCAATTGTTTAGTGTTCACGGATCTGTGCAGGCCGTCTCCTAGCAAAACTTTCCCCACAGATGACATCGTATGTGGGAAATATTAATCATCTATCTCTAAAATGTCCTGGAAACTGAGTCCGGTATGATCCTTCGGTTCTGAAGTGAAAGCCAATATGTTCTATAAGGAGGAGGGATCCTAATGCTCAAAAACAAAAGAGAACCTGAAAGAAAGATAGAAACCAGAATACAGTAACACTACTGCTGAGTTTGTATTACTGAAGGAAGTCAGACCTTTGTTTTATAAGGGGTTATTTTCTTAGCAACCTTATCTACTGGTCTTCCCATTTCTAAAGTTGGCTTTAAGCTGAGATCTTGATTTAATAACAGGAGTCCTCTGAGGATATACCATTGATAATTCCTAGACAACTTGTTTGGAAAATAAACCACTTTCTGTTATGAGTGACCAACATATACCAATGTACTGAACTCTTATTAAGTGCTCTCTGGGCACATTTTATTTGTTTTTAACAAAAGTGAACATTCTGTGAAGATCTATGTTATTTTTTAAATCGTCTCCAGGTTGGCTGACGCACTGAGTTTCAAAAGCAACAGGAGTACAGATATTTTTAGCTGAACCAAGCTTTTCGCCAACTGTGAAGCTCTCTACTTCTATTCCAAAGAGTAATTTGGAAATTACCTTCACCTGAAAGATTTTAAACAGTAGGGCAATGCCCTGAATGAGAAGAATCCATCCCACAATCCACAATAAGTGAGAGCTTTTTGTCCATCCTCCCAGATTCAGTAGTACTACGTCAAATTGCTTTTATACAGGAGGTTAAAAAGAACTTAAAAACTGAATTTTTCACCTTTGATATGGTACATTAGCCATATAGTCTTATTAATATTATTTTCCAATGTAGTTCCATTTTTCAGTTTTAATGTCTTTTTCAATATCTATTTTTCCAGGACATAATTCATGTCTATTTAAATTTGGTGTCATTGTCACCTTCCATTTAATGTCAACATGTTGTAAACATATGTTTTTCTTTAATTAAAGAAAGGAAAGGAACAATGTTACTACCACTTCGGGCAAGAATTTTTTCTGATTCCATGAACCTAATTTCTTTGGCATTTTAAAAACATATCAACGTATCACACAACTCTGTTTCCTACTACTGTTTGAATCCCAGATCTGAAAGACTCCATTGGGTCAAAACCAAAATAAGGATGGACTATTATACATGTTCAGTTCAGAAGTGGCTCAAGGTGGCAAAACGTCTCATAGGATTTTACCATTACTGAATCCAAGACTTGTTTCCAAATCAGCCTCAGCCACATGTGCTGATTGGGCACTGTCCTCACATGTCAAATCACACCCACAGCCTCAGCCTTGTGTGCTGGATCACACCAATGGTCCCAGCCCTGCATGACTCTGTTCCACAGGGTTTGGAAATTTGGCAGTGGAGGAGCAATGGCAGTGTTAATTGCCACCACTTCCCTACCTCCAAGTTTTCAAATCATAGGGAGCCCCGCAGACCAGAAGACATGGGCCCATACTATCTACAGAGCAGTTTCATTTTAATAAAAAAAAAAAAAAAAAAGTTTAAAACATTATATCATGACAATACTACTATTCCATATAAAATAGAGTAGGTTTTTTTTCAACAAAAACCACCACTTCTACTGTTTGATGGTATTCTTAACCAAAAGGCAGGGTAGATAGGCACCTCTGCAGACTAAGATATATAGAGAGAGTATATAAGCTTTTGTGAACCCAAGTTTCATAGTTTCATAGTAGCTAGAGTCGGAAGGGACCTAGGTAGATCATCTAGTCCGACCCCCTGCCTTGGCAGGAAAGAG
>NW_017728906.1:53031618-53062713 GCF_001723895.1 Crocodylus porosus | reverse complement strand
GGCCCGAGGACCGAGCCCTGCGGAACCCCACTGCCCACGTCCTTCCAGCTCGAAGTTCACTTACTTCAGACAGACAGTCAGTGAAGATGTAGACTGAGGAGTCAATGGGTGAGAGACAGGCTGCGGGCAGGGAAGGGGGACACCCAAAGAGAGAAGGGGTGAATAGTGGAGAGGTACCTGGGGAGTCAGATGTCAAGCAGGTTTATAATGACTGTCTGTCTTGCATGCAGACCAGCCCAGCCTCTGGCTTCTTTACGTTTCATTCCATCCACCAAGAGCACCCACCAACTGCTGAAACTTCCTTAGCCTGACGAAGGGCTTTTGAACCTGAAAGCTTTCTTAATAATTGTTTTCCAACTATTTAAGTTGGTCTAATAAAAGATACCAGATTCACTCAAAGAACCTTGTCTGCCTATGTCCTTAAACCAACACGGCTACAACCTATACCCCCGTAACAAATTTTTAGGCTTTTTAGGAGAATTTTCAGAAATCAAGTCTAGGGAGGTGGACTCGCAGCTTAAGTTTTGCAGGTAAATTTTGCTTTAAAGACCAAGGTCTCCATTTCTTTTCTGTTTAAATGGTTTTTGTTCTTTACTGTCAAAGAAAAAAGACACAAATAAATGGATGTTACCTACAGGTACCTATTGTCTAGTTTGCTATTGATCTAACTCTATCACTACAGTGTCTGCAGGCCTATAAATTTTCTTATTTTTCCCTTTTGCCGAGTAGAGGACAGCATGATTTCCTTTTCCTGTTTTAGCTCTGGTACATCAGACCCATTATTGAAAACATATATATACACTATTATGAGCATGAATTTCTGTGATTAACTATCTCTAACAAAGCACAAAACTAAGGGTATAACACTAACTTTGGACAAGTCCAAATACAAGAGTCCCCCAAGCCTGCAAAATATTGGTTGTGTCATAACTTTGCAACTGTATGCAGACACTAAGCTTTATTAATGGATAATAACTTCACTAGAAATGTGACTTTAACACAGGTAACCTACAAATAGTCACAGTACGTGAACTATAACCTTGTTATGACTTTGCCTTCCTGCACTTTCTAGATCCGTCTGCTTTTCTCTACACTTGATCAGCCAACCTAAGACGACCTATACTTTGCCTGGTGGTACTGAAAATGTTCACAAATTATAGCCATGTCACTTCACTCAAATTCTTTTGTTCATAGAGCACAACAAATTGATTTGCTCTGGCAGTAAACACTGAAATGGTGTCTTCAGTGTCTAGTAATTAGTTCTAATACCAGCAGACAAATTAAAAGGAAGCAAAACAAAATGTCTCCATCAGGCACTTATAATAACTTTCATAATACATATAGTGGATGTCTTGAAGACTAAGGTGGATAAATGAGGAGAATGCTGATTCTGGCACCCGGCTAACTCTTAGATAATCTAGCTCATCCCTCTTGGCTGACACCAGACCAAGAACAACATTAAATAGTAATAAACTCCTTCCAGCAAACCTCTGATTCCATGGTTCACTGTCCCCAGGCCTAATCTATCAATCCATTTACTGCACAGTAAAAGGTAAGAAACCCATTACAGATCTCTTACGTGCCCTGGCAGGTGGTATATGACAAGACCTGAATTCATCACAAACTCCAATGTCTAGTATCCCTTTTCTATGCTCTGAAGCACCAGGTGTCCAGCTTACCTGGACACAACAGCAGAAGTTTAGTTATTAGATTCTTTGAGCTATAAAAATAAACTAAAAATTACTGATGTGAAAGCATAAAAACTGACAGAACAAGTCATTCTCTATATTATTAAGACCATTCATAAAGATAGCACTGTTATTTTCATTTTTACACAAAATATTGGCTTAGGGGAAAGTGTAATAGAAACTGGGCTAGAATTTATAACTCACACTTTTAAATATGGCTTTTAATCTTTGTTCTTCATTTAAACTCTGTCTAACATAGTAGCAAATTAAGAACCACTATTTAGAACAATGACCAAAGAAATGTCATTTTTTAATTATTGCTATTCCAAGGGAAGAAACATTTTTCAAATATCTGTTCTCAAGGTCATCAGCATATGATTTAAACACCTAAAAGTAAAGACAAAAAAGCTTCTTTTATGTGACTGCAATTCCTTTCCTACTCGATTTCTTTTCTAGGCTTATTTTCGTTGCTGCAGGGCAATGATTTCTGAATACAAAGAGGGTTTGAACAGGACTTATTTTAAGTATGTCACCTTGAAGGTCAAGAATCACAGATGATGTTTCCCTCACCATTATCACTCAGATCAAGATAAACAGAAGTCCAGCATAACCCTACAAAACAGCAGGCATCATCTCAGATGGTGTAGTTTCTATAGTTCCACTGAGGTCCATGAAATAACTCCAGTTTATGATTTGTTACATTTTATGTTACAGTTAAACATCATCATCTTGCATTTCTTAATATTTCCTGAAGCATTATCATCCTGTGAGATAAAATAAGCAGGAGGGTGCAGATTACTAAAGGCCAGATCCTATTCCACCTGTGACATACAAGTGGTGTTTTGTGTGTAATACAAACTATTCCACCCTGATCAATTCCCTGGAAAAACTATTAACACAGAAGTTGGGGTGGGTGCTCCTCCACGTCACTTTTTGTTACTTAATCTTAAATCTAAGTGAAGGCACAGTAGAAAAACTGCATTAACTGTTTTTCATGGATTTGATCAGGGTGGAACAGGATTACATTTAGAGACTTAAACTTAGGGTGGAGACAGACGTTGCCTGATGTCTCAATTGTGATGCCATAAAATTTTTTTATGGCAGCACAAATGCTGAGCAAGCAGAATGCTGATACCCTTGTATGACATGTAAGGAAAAATCAGTGACGTGACAAGATGGTAACAGACGCTATTGCTTTATTGCACTGGACATCTATTACCTCTTCAGCTGTTTTTACTCTCTGACCACCCCAGGCAGGTGCTCACAGGGCTTGAAGACCCTTCTAGCTTTCTCTATTTACAAAAAGGCACCCCATGAATCTTGGGGTGTTCCTCTATAAGCAGGGAAATCAGGGTTCCCCACTCAGCCAGATGCATCTCCTGTGATCGCAGGGGCGTGTACCTGGTGGGGCAGGTAAAAGCCCCCCTTTCCCAACCGAGTCAGACTCATCCTCAGTAGTCATGGAGGATGGGTCTGGCCAAGTGGGGAAAGTAGAGAGATCACATTGTTCCTTGTCCTGCATCATCAAGGGCAATGTGAATTTTGCCCAATGAAGTGCATCAGCTGCGCCATGACAAATCACAGCACAACTGAGCCTCTTCATTTCAGTGACATTATTTCTAGACTTAGACATCTTCTAAGCAGAACGGAATCCAAGTGCAAGTGTTCATACGTAACACACATAACAACCTGCTGGAAACAATGGGCTGGACTGCAAGTTCATAAAGAAAAAAAAACTTGGAAGGGGCCCAGGACAGGGATACCCCACAAGGATCTCATTGTAAAGATCTCTGCACTTTGTCCTAGCAAAAAAGAGTAAGGGGTGCTCCTTCCACAAAACAGAAAGCTGCAGAACTTATACTTCAGATGCTGCAAATACAAGATTATCCCTGAACACATACTGTTTTCTGGCCCTAGCTGCCTCATGTTCTTTTTTTTCCCCCCTTGATTCTTCTATGCAGTGGCACAGGGAGCTCACTGAGTGCCTGAAGTGGGGAGGTAGGATGCAGAGGGAGAAATAGTAGTGAGAGTATGCCAACCACAACAGAGCAGGGAATGGGGAGGGAAGCAGCACCATTCTGCCTACCTCATTCGCACCCCCCGAACCCCAAAATACATTGCTTGATGCAGTGCTTCACTTGGCGCAGGACTGCCTATGCATAGCAAAAGACTCCTGGCAGGGGTTATCCTGGCATCACCTCTTGGTTGGCACCCAGCATGGGTGCTCCCCTCTCCCCATTCTAGTTATGCTGTTGCTTCCAAGGAGGATCCATGCAACTGTATTCTTCTTTAGTGACAGGGCAGGCAGTTCTCAACTGCAGGACATACCCCTTTAGGTTTAAAGGCAAAGGACATGGCACAGTTGAAGTAACTGAAGCTCTCATTCCTCAGCAAAATAGAAGGGGTTTCTTATTTTACATCCCCTGATCCTAAAAAAAGTGAGCCTGTTATCACCAGCTATAACATACTATGTGAAAAAAAGAAAAGGAAAGAATTGATGCTCCTTTCAGATTATAAAAGAGTGAGCAAAAGAAAGATTTTGTAAAACCTCCTATACACGCTTCCTGGCAAGCGTGATCAAAAGTGGCACTCAGGCTAAGCAAAAAGGATCTATTGCTGTTTTCTTATTTATCCGATATCCCAAGACAGACCACTAAAACAATACAGCATTTCCTAATGCATAAAGCATGTCTCTATTTGAGCTGCAGTACAAATTTGAAGCTAAGATCAAGTTGGTTAAAAAGGTCCACAAATTCCTTCAAACTCCTTCAAGTGTACCTTTCAAGTGAACTAGATAATGATTTTAACAAAAGTGTAACCATTTTGCAAATTTTTATGTGTAAGCAATTAAAACTAAGCACTTTTGACTGAAAACTTAATTTTGTAATTGTATTCTATTTACTTTCAAGTATGTTCAACTCACATGGTGTAAATGAATGTCTAGAAAAACTGACATGAAAAAATGGACCACAGGATAATGAAAATAGCTGCAGAGCCAAGAAATTCTGAAGTATTAAAGTGCTAACAAATCAGCTGCTTAATCTACCACAATGGTTGTCTTTATATGGTATATATTTTGGGAGGCTCTTAAGGACAGTAAATTCCAAGCCTAAAAAGTCCTGCCTAATACATTATTTAATCTAGTCTACAGCTTTTCCAGGCACTTCTGTTTATATGTAGCGGTTTTACAAATTGCACAGAAGTGGTGTTCCTTGCTCCTTAACAAGAGTTTAAAAACCGTAATATATTACATAAGTGCTCATAGTTATCCAGTTTACCCTAGCAGTGACAGTAAGAGAACTAGAATTTTTCTGTGTTAAAAACTACAGAACAAAAGGAATATAGAAGAAATATTCTACTCAAGAAGTCTCAAGATGCAAAAATGTATCAATGACAGATTATATTCAGAGATTAATTTAGAAAATAGTTTTCTTTTAAATGGATTTTAAAAAAATCCTAATAATGGAAGAAGAAAATATATTTTTAGGAAAAAAGTATCTTTTAAATTTTCAAATTATAGCGAACATTTTCCATCATCATTGCCCAAGTATAGGCACATAAATCCATATTTCAGTGTGTAAAAATAAATAGCCTGATTATCAAAGGTGCTGAACTCCTGTATCTAAAATCGATTTCAGAGAGCCTATTTTTGGAGAAAGATGCATCTAGTTATGTGCCTAAATGGTGATTTATATCCCAATTCTAGAGTTCTAGTTTTGCAAATGTTGATCAACGTTATTGCCCTTTTTAGCCTGAGCAGTTAACCAATATTCTAGGCCTTCCTAAGTTGTCTCTGCAAAAAGGAGAAGTTGTGATAACGATGAGTCATTTCTTTGATGCAATTCTCTTTATTTACAGAAAAATGTAGGCAAACTCTGTTGCTCTGCACTGGAGAAAGAGCAGTAGGAAGAAGTTTCTTCTTTAAAAGGCATGTTGGGCAACTTAGCGAGTCTCCTGGTCCAAAGGACTACATTTCTTGGTATCTTCCTGAGATGAAGCATCCTTATGAGACTAAGCATCATTCCTCGGCATCCTCTTGAGGCTACTACTTCTTACTGTCTGTTTACTTTTCCCCTGCTTTCTAATTTATTTTCTTAATACATATACAAAGCCACACAGCTGAAATTAAATATGCGTCTCAGTTTCTGAATTTATGATCAGTCCCCAGTAAAATGTCTCAGACCACATGGCTTAATTTATAATGCAGCCTTGCCATGCTGGCCCATAGCTCAGGTGGTAGCTTGTTTTTCAAGTTATCACTGAAAAAATAAGAATTCAACCCATTCTTTATTTAGCATGAAAGAAGAGTGTGCATCTATAGACTTCTACTAAGTCTGCAATTGATGGCCACTATTAAAATCTTCCGTCACTGTAAATACTTCTTGAACACTGGCAGTAATTTAGAAGAATCATTAAAGCCCCAGAAGATACTGTGGACTCACAGTAGCAATAACAACCACAAAACAGGTGAAACTTGGGAATAAATCCCTTAGTAACACTGGATAATTAAGAGGTTGGATAAGCCTATGGAGATTTCCTACACTTCTGGGCTTTGCTGGCTGTCACAGAGAGTCAGGAAGAAATTTCTTCCCTCTCCTGTGACTACATATATCGGCGGAAGGGGGAGTTGCTTTCCTCAGAAGCACTGTGTGTTGGCTGCACCAAGGCTGCAGATTTTGACTGGGGTGTGCCAATGCTCCTGCTAGGACTAAAACCTGGAGGATCCCTGCTAGAAGGTCTTGCGCCTCTGCTCAGAGTCAGACCAGTCACCATTTGGGGTCAGGAAAGAATCTGAATTTTACACCATGACAAGAGTGGTACAGATTGTGAGGGCTTTTTAATTTTTATTAACACCCTTTGCATATTTTAATCCACGCTTGCAACAGATGGACATTGGTTGTCATTGTCCCTCTGTTTTACTTGTACCAAGTTATGGTGCTGCACTTCGTGGTTGTGGGGAAGTGGGTGCCTATTTTACCAATAGTTTACATAAGGATTTGCTTAGGATTGTTTGGATAGGGATGATCCTGACTCAGGCAGATAATTGGACAAAATGACCTCTAGAGGCCCCTGCCAGCCCTAGTTTTCTATGATTCTGTATTTTAGAACAGCAGATCACTTAATTTAGGTACCTGAATATAGATGTAGAACTAACTTCAGGCACCCATTAAAAAAAAAGAAGAAATCAGACAACTATGTTATTGCATTACTTTGAAACTCTGAGTAACATTTGTGAATGCTTTATGATACTCAAGCATATAAAAACACAGAGAACCAAGCACGTTCATCCAGACAAAGAGAATGCAAGGTGCAAAATATGCAAGAGTCAGATGCCATAATATTATTATTAATATGTCTAACCTTTATCCAGTGATGGTTAACGTCTTTCAGTCTATTCTCAAGTTTATGTTTTTCTTCTGGGTTCAGCAATGCACTTCTAAGTACTGCTCCTCCAGTTTCATTTAATTTTTTCAATATTCCCTTACGTAGAGGCAGCTCTTCAACTCTGAACTGAAACAGACAAATGCAACATTTAAAATGAACTGTGGGAGAATTTTCTACTCTCTTAACTTCTTCTTTTAATTTTAATCAATTACTCCATCAGTCAAAGTGACTAAATTCTGGCTTTAGTTTAGTACAGAATAGCTATGAGTTTTAAAAGCTCAGACAGCCACAAATGTTGACTACATTATGCAGATATATCCTGGACAAAGAAAGCCTCACACTAGAAGGCCAACAGAAGGAGTTTTCTCGGAGAGAAATAAAAAGTTTCACTGATAATATAATGAATCCCAGTGTTGGCCACCAAATGATTTAGAAATATATATTTACTCTGCCTTTTGTTAGTGTGAATTTTAAGTCCCATGGAAGGGGTTCCAGATCTTGTGTAGTGTTGAACACCCTGATCTACCTCATAAACAGTATTATTCATAAGACTGCTATGTAAATTAGAGGAAGACAGTAATATAAGCTACATCCTGCCTACTATGCCTGTTTCTTCATAACTGATGTCCAAGGCTGTCCAGCTGCTGGCCCTTGGGCTGCAAGTGGCCTCCAAAGGATTAATTTATGGCTCCCAGACACCCACCCAGCTGCCTTTTCCCCTCCCCCACAGCTTTGGCTGCAGCAGCATCTGGGTTCTCTGGGTTTCCCCACCCTCTTGCAGCTTCCACTTCCTGACCCCATGCATGGGGGTTCGGTGCAGTGCAGACTATGGTGCTAGGAAAACCCATGGCCCAAGGCACTCTTGCAGGCATGGTGCAGCAGGGAAGCCCATGACTAGGAAGCTGAGGGTGAAGCAGAGTGGGAGGGCGGAAGTCTGCATGGCATGCAGCCCAGTGGGGGACAGCAGTTCAAGCTGATGCATCTCTCAGGTTTTAAAAAGTTGGGTAACCTTGAATCTAAATTTAGATATTCTCAACCTTAAATCTATCTATTCTCCCTCTTACACATAATTATTTCAAATTTGTGGTCTTGATATCAAGTAAGTAAAGATTATATAATAAGAAGTCAAACTTCTTTAGCTATCATTTCCTTTTCCTGATTAGCCTTAGAAGGGCAGTGCAGAGCTTAAATTAGTTGTTACACTATTAGGGTTGTAGTGGTCATTAAACCCCCACCCCCGTGTGTGGTCATTAAAAAACCATCCCCGCAAAAAACAACAACCACCTACAAACAAAAAACAAAATACCCAAAACAAATCTGATGTGTCATCATGTGACAGAGATATTAAGAAAAAAATAACAATGATTTTGACCCATATTTCAGGGAGGAAAGCAGGACTATCTCATACATTAATATATTTTAGGTTAAGAAAGCATACATCTGCATAGACCCTTAAAAGTGCATTCTCCTTCTCAGATCCAGCATGAACCCAACAGCTATTAACATTAGCAACTTTATACTTCAGGGCTCCATAGTTCTACCAATGACATAACAGAGGTCAGATGAGCTATACAGCAGAACAGAGAAGAACAGAAATTGTATAATGTTCTGGCATTTCCTTTAGCACTTGTAATCCCACAGGACAGATTGTTTATCTGTGAAGCAGCAAGTATATTTCATGCGCGATATAGGTGGTATTATAATTATTATTATTTTATGCCCTAGGAGCTGAAAGAAGTTGCCTTTCTAAGTTTGTTATGTGCTCTTGATGTCTTGGACACCCATGTAAGAGTATCTGCATGCTTTTGTGATGAGCATATTGGTTAGACGCATTTTATTAAACCTTGTTATACAACTGTTATTCACAATTCCGTATTTTGTAAACATTTAAATACCTACGAAATTAGGGTAATTACAGTGCTATGAATTGGCTGAGAACCAGCTATTTCCTGCAAATCTGAAAGTGTTTGCACACATGCTTTACAAAACTTAGCAATTCAGTTGTGGGGAGAGGTATCTTGGAATTTTGCCTCAAGTTTGAGATTGAAAAGATCATCACGTCTCAGATCTACTCTACACATTTTTTTTTCCCCACTTCCTTAGGAATTTTGGTCAAGGCTGTGATTTATTTATTCATATAATTATACAAGTACAATCTCCAAAACAGGATGCTCTTGTAACATTTTAAAGACGTCATACAGCTCAGCGCTTTAAGTGGTACACGGTGGAATTGTACTACCTTAATGACACTGGCTTCAAGGTGACACAATTGAAGAGGCAACAACTATTTCTTACAAGATGTTTTCAGTTACTGTGTTGCATCTAATTTTAATCTGGTCAGTACAATTCCACTGTCTGTGCTTTAAAAACTTCAGATTTGGTTTGCCTACTAGAATGCAGAAGAGGAGCAGAAATCTACTTAACAGGAAGAAATATGACAACAACAATTCAATTTGTTTTGTCTACCGAACAAACAAATTAACACCAAAACTAACATTCAAAATACACTACCTTCACTTTTTCAAGAGAGTCTTTTAACTGCTCTTCATTTCCTGGTTCAGAAGGAATACCAGCAACTCTGTCTGCTTCCTCTAACCATAAACCGAACTCATTTAAGCCTTCTTGCAATTGTGACAGAATGTTCTTTTCTTCTTCTAGCCTGCAACAGGAAGAAGAACGCGTTACATGTTTACAGGGGAAAATTGTTTAATGTGCTGTTATTGGTCATGTGCAATATTTAATGTTAAATACATAAACAAATACAAGAAAAATGATAAACATTATTTGCCATCAACATTCATTCTTTAAAAAGGAAAGCACAATAGTATTCTTTACTTCAGAACTGATCAGGCCAGAAAAAAATGTCCAAAGAGGAATATCAAATACATTCTGAAAATAAAGACTAAAAATAACCCCAAGATGTAAACGCTTAAGAACTCTAGTTGAAAACAAACATTGTTCTCGCTCTTCTTTATATATACTGGCTGTAAAGTTATCAAGTAAGTATTCAGCAATTGTTGCCTTCTCTGCTTGTCTCCTTCCTCTGTGGGGGTCTCCAGAGGCATACAGTCACCACTTCTGTCTTGAAGCCCCTTGATGCTAAAATACAGATAAAAGTGCTATGTGCTCTTCAAGATAGTAAGGCTCATGGTTTATCCAAAATTAGCACACTGTCCTTTGTCTGAAGCCAGACTCCTCTGCCCCAAGCTACTGTATTTCTGAAATCCTCTAAGCCTCTCAAATGCTACAGAACCTTGCTCTCTATTCCTACTGTGCTGCAGGAAATAAAGAACAGAGACTCACCCATCATACATTTATTTCTACTGACCGGTTTCTACTAATTTCCGTATTCAAAAATAATGTCTTTTGTAAGTATAAGGGTGAAAGGGCTAAGTAGAAAATTACCATTCCCATCAACCAATTGACCAATGGTCCTACAATATGTATAAACACACAAGTGCCCTTCTTATGGCTAGTAAGGGGAAGAACACAAACAACTCTGTGGAAAAACCTTAGTAAGGGTCTTGTTACACAGTAAGTTTAGGTAACTTCTGAAGCTCTTAACCCCTGGACTGGCTGCACGTTAGCACCTTTCAAGTGACTTAAACGCTTGTTATTTAACTTAAAGTTACATCACTTCAGGGCAGGATTAGCTCTAATCAACCTAATTTTATTCCTCTTCCATTAATTACTGCGTTGCCAACTCTCACAGCTACTCCACCCACCTCCAGGATGCCAGGATGCTGTGGCCTCTCGACTTAAGGTGAGCTGGGGCACAGTGGGGCTGGGCAAAGTGCCTTGTCTCCTGGGGATGTCAAGCAGAATGAGTACCACAGCCCCAGAGCAGCTGGCAGCCAGAGTGCTTTCTGCTTCCATGGGACAGTGGCATGAGGGGCAGATGCCACTTGTGCTATAGAGAAAAAAGGATCAGACTTCTAAGTGATCAGGTAGAGCCAGCCAGCTTGCAGCCCAACCAGATGGCAGCCCAGCCAGTAGGGTGTGGGATGATGGGCACTGACTGAGCTCCAAAGAAAAAAAAGGATCAGGCCCCTCAGAGTGAGCTCCATGACTGCAGCCCTAGAGCTCTCTCGTCCTGTTGAAACTCATGCAGTGGATCCACATTGAGAATGGGGCCACTGGGCTTAAGTCCTGAAAGCCCTTCTCTCAGCACAGAGCTGCTACAGACTAGACTAGAAAGCCCTGGAGAAGCTGCTTGGTATCATAGCTGCAACGGCTCTGCACTGAGAGCAGGGCTGCCAGGGCTTAAGCCCAACAGCTCTCCTCACAGCGCAGAGACGCTGTGCCAGTTTCAGTGAGCTGCTTCCCTAGGTCTCTGCTTGCTGCAACTGACACGGTGGTCAACCTGCTCTTTGCCTGGCAGGAGCAATGAGTGGGTCCTGCTCCTAGTCCTGCCCTTGCTCACCAAGTCTCTAGCAGAAAGTCATAGCTGTGCAGGTGAAGGACAGTCAGAATAGGTTTTTTTCCTTACTGTGTGACTGCTCCACTAAGCCGATTAACATTTGTCCAGCTTACAGCATGAGGTCTAACAAGGCCCTCAGTAATGTCACTCTGGAACAAGGGTATCAATGTGGCAAAACAGAAGCAGCAGGAGCTCAATGGATTGGCATAAGGAAAAAAACTGTGACTGGTGGATGTTTCAAATAGAAGGCCTTGTTATACCTGACACCGAGTCACACAATTTTTGACGGGTGTTAGTGCTAGCTCGAGTTTGGAGCAGTCACAAATTCAGGTCAGCAGGGGTCTGAAGAGCTGAAAAGTAAGAACCCCGCTTCCCATTCTAGCCTCCCTCCAGGAGCTTCCCCTCTGGCCCTTGGTGTTCCCCCTGCCTCCAGCAAATTATTTACTTGTGGTTGCCTGTGCTATTTGTTTCAGGGGAGCAGGCAGGGAAGGGTTAACTTGCCTGCCCAGGTATCACTGTTGCTGGGCTGCTGCTCTTTTGGTCCAAGATCCTTGTTGCACGGTAATTCTGGGCAGCTCCTGGAGCTCTTAATTCCTGGATTATCCACACATTAACACCTTATGCACTCATTATGCAGCTCAAAGGGGAGGATTATCTCTGATCCATACAACCCAGCTCCTGTTTCATTAAGGTGTGGCCACTCCACACATGTGCTGTCCAATTTGATGTCCCAGGATCTCTCGCACTCCCACCCACCAGTCCTCTATTGGCAATTCACAGCTACAGTTTCTAGTCTAGCCCATGCTCACCAGGCTCCTAGTGACAAATCACAGCTGGGCAGGTGGGAGACAGTCAGAGAAGGTGTCTACATTAAGGGGGTGTAACATTGGGATTCCATGGGGTGGCCATGACACCCACAGTGGCTCTGTGACCATGCCCTGCTCCACCCCTAGGGTGCCTTCCTATCTTACCTGCCATGCCTTGATGGTAATATAAATAAATATAAAGGCAGGGTACCCATGGACCTTTCCTAGGCCCCAGTCACACAGGTCCCAGGCCCCTGGCTGGGCCTCTGTAGTTCACTGTACCCAGCTGGGCACCCAAAGCCTTATGGACTAATTGAATAGCACCAAATGTCCCTTTACTGCACCCCATTTCTCATGGGTGTTACTAGTATGCTATCCTTCTGTTGGGACCTCTTCAGCCTCTGCCCCTTTATTGTAGCTCAGCATTCTAGTCTAGGCCCACTGAATAGGACATGGCTTTGAGACTCTAGCTTCACCTATCCCTTCAAGTCACCAAGCCCCTAGTTCCTCTATACTGGGCCCCTTGCCCCTGTTCAGCTGTGCCCCTCTAGTGCTGGTCCCCTGTGCATCTGAGCCTCGCTGGTGCAGGGCCCCTGGCCCCTGTGCACATGCCACTCTGCACTCAGTAAGTGTTCAAGCCCTGAGCTTGCCCCCGGCAGGGCTCAAGGCAATCAAATACTCCTCTGGATACTAATGAGGCCTCCACCTCCCTATAGCTTCACCCACAAACCACTGGTTAAACAACAGCGTAAATCATAAGCCCCTGGGCTATAACATAAAAAACCATGGAGACCATGCTCTGCCTGTTTAAGCAGCAAACTTCCCCCTAGGATAGCATGCCTTCTAGCCCTGGGTACCTTGCAGGCTCCCGGAGCCTTGTAAGCAACAATGAAGGCAACCAAATGTCTCTAGGCAGCAATCTAAGGCAGGGACTCCTCCTGTGGCAGCCAGGGAAAAAGTGCCCTGCCAACCCCAGCCTTGGGCTTATATGTTTCCAGGGTCCTGCCCGCATCCAGTTAGCTGACTGCCTGGGCTGGCTGCTAAGTATCTCATTAGCCTCACTGCCCTGACAGCCAGCAGCTGCTGTCCCTGCCTGCCTGCAGAGCTCCTTGGCTGGGCGGCTTTTGCTCTTCAAGTAACAGAGAGCGCTGGGGTATCTGTTACAGGCTGTCACTGCTCCAAACTCCAAGCTAGCATTAACACTGATCAACATTTGTGCAGCTCAGAGAATAAAGGTGTAACACAGCCCTAACAAAGCCTATAGTTACATCCAGGCAGACTGTGGGAAAATGGCAAAATTAGGTAACAGTCCAGGGACCCTTCTCATAATTAGTTAAAGAATAAAATCCAGAGCCATTCATGAAAAACTGAGCAATCTCTAAGGAATGGAAACCATGGATTAGACTGCTAAGTGTCCCTTTTGAAAAAAAGGGCATTGCCTAAAGTTAAACTGACATCAGTGATAACTTGCAAAGCTGTCACAAGATTGAAAGGCACACTTG
This sequence comes from Crocodylus porosus, assembly GCF_001723895.1. Lineage (NCBI taxonomy): Eukaryota > Metazoa > Chordata > Crocodylia > Crocodylidae > Crocodylus > Crocodylus porosus. Next base: position 53,048,912 of record NW_017728906.1, on the reverse strand, counting down.
AAGGACAATAATCTTTCTTTAAAATACTTAACCAAAGGGCACATCAGTGTTTTAAGAGCAACTCAGTCTTAACCATGGAAACAGTCAGCATTACTAGTATATTAATAATTCAAAATGTTATTCACATTATTTCAAAATGTAAGCAAGTAAAAGAAAAATTCCATTATGAAAGCAAGATGGCAACTGGTTTACGTTCTCTGATTTCCCATACTTTGCCACTTATCAACATGACAGTCATTGCCAACAAAAAGCTCAGAAAAGTCAAACAGAATGAAACCTATTTTCAATTATATCAAAATGTGTTTATAGTGAGGCAGTCTTTTTAACTGAGTATGCTTTCTGATTGTAGGGCCGAGCAAAATGGATGGTGTTTTCCTTTTGAGAAGGCTTGGGAATAAGCTTCAGGCAAAGAGAATGAAACCAAAAAAGTGTAAGCTTCACACCATTTAACACAAATCCCTGAAACTATTGTTACTTACAAAAAAATCTTATGACAGAATATTTAAAAGCTTGCTTCCAAGCATACTGTAAAAGTAGTGCAATATATAATGCAGGGGCGATGCATAGGGGGTGCATGTGGGTGCACCCCCTGTGCGTGGCAGTGCACCCCTGCAAAAAGGTACTGCTGACTTCCCTGATCACCTCAATCGGTCCCTGATTGCCCCTGGCCTCTGCAGCTGTGCCCCCACCCCAGCCACCGGTCACTGAAGTTTTTACTAATATTCAATCTTCTAAAATTTTGCTATAAAATAACAACTCCTATATTTTAATTAAAGTGTCTATTTTTCTTACTTTAATTTACTTAGAAGAAAGTATACAACTGATTTCAAGCTTTTAGCATTGATTTTTTTTCTGCAGGCATCACAACAATTGTATCACTAAGTTTTAACTATGGGTAGAAAATATACATTAGTTGTTTAGATTTTCCACATTTACTCACATAATGCATACACCCTTTCCCCCAAAAGTCAGATCTCCCAAATTGGGGTGCATGCCTTCATGAGGAGGCTGACTTTTCTTTGCTAAAACAGAACCACTGGGGAACATAAGCACAGAAATGCTATGGTGAAATATGGCTGCCAGCTTATCAAGCAGGAAGCAAAAGGGGCAGAGACCAATGTTAACCCTGAGCAGCCAAAAACTACTGCCAGTTTGAAAGCTACTGTGAAAGAATTAACCCTGGATCTGCTTGGTGTCTTAGGGTGCCTGTAGACATGCAGGGAGGCTGCTCCAATGTGGTATAATTGCAGCAGGTCAAAACAAACCTAATGAATCAAGTCTGCTGCAGTGTGTTAATTAGTGAACCCCAACAACCTCTACGCCTTGTGTGTCAGTGTCCCCACACGCCTAAATGGTGGTGGGGGCACTTTAATGAAAACTCATGAAATGGACTTTACCTAAAGCACCCTTGCCACCATTTTGAAGCATGGTGACGCTGCATGCGTCATGAGATGCTGCATGTGCTTTCATTAGAGCAGCTCTCAGAGCCACTCTAATTAAAGTGCCCCCCCCACACGCACACACTCTCCCGGAGCACATGTAAAAAGGCCCTTAGAAAGAAGTTGGTAGCTATCTTACATGACTTTCCATGAAAAGGCCAGCTCTAGGACATGAGTTTTTGGGGGAAAATATCACCCCCCCTTCCCTCTCCCTCTGCCCCCCAAATTCTGCATTCCAAAAGCAACGTGAATCATAGAATCATAGAAGTAGGGTCAAAAGGGACTTTGTATATCTTCAAGTCTGACCCCCTGCCTGGGCAGGAGAAAAACTAGGCTCAAATGATTCCAGCCAGGTAGGCATCAAGCCTCTTCTTAAAGACCCCCAGGGTAGGAGCCACCACCACTTCCCTTGGAAGTTGGTTCCAGATCCTAGCCACCCTGACAGTGAAGTAGTTCTTACAGATGTCTAATCTAAACCTACTCTCCAACAACTTGTGTTTGTTATTCCTTGTTATGCCAGGGGGCGCTAGGGGAAACAAGGTCTCTCCTAAATCCTTCTGGTCCCCCCTAGTGAGTTTATAGATGGTCACCAGGTCCCCCCTCTGCCTTCTCTTGTGAAGGCTGAACAGGTTCAGGTCCCACAGTCTCTCATTGTAGGGTCTGCCCTGTTATCCCCGGATCGTGTGGGTGGCCCTCCTCTGGACCCTCTCAATGTTGTCCACATCCCTCCTGAAGTGGGATGCACAGAACTGGACGCAGTACTCCTCCTGTGGCCTGACCAGTGTCGCGTAGAGGGGGAGGAGGCCCTACTTGAGATGCACCTGTGGATGCATGACAAGGTCTGGTTAGCCCTGCCAACCATGACCTCACATTGTCGGCCCATGTTCGTCTTGGAGTTAACGATGACTCCAAGATCCCTTTCTTCCTCCGTGCTCTCAAAAGGGAGTTTCCTATCTTATAAGTGTGCTGCTGGTTACTACTGCCCAAGTGCAGCACCCTGCACTTATCAGTGTTGAGCCCACCCCTGTAACCTATCCAGGTCTTGCTGCAGTCTTTCCCACCCTACTAGCGTGCTCACCTCACCCCAAATTTTGGTATCATCAGTGAATTTAAACAGGTTGCATTTCACCTCGTCACCCAAATCACTGATGAAGAAATTGAACAGCGCAGGCCCAAGGACCGAGCCCTGGGGGACTCCGCTGCCTGCTTCTCCCCAGGTCAAATATGACCCGTCCACCACCACCCTCTGAGTGCGACCCTTCAGCCAATCTGCAATCCATCTGATGGTGTAGGCATCAATGCCACAGTCACCTAGTTTTGTTTTGTTTTTTAATGAGGATGGGGTGGGAGACAGTTTCAAAGGCCTTGCTGAAGTCCAGAAAGACTACATCCACGGCAACACCTGCATCCAATGCTTTTGTGACCTTATCATAAAAGGCAATCAGGTGCATTTCTTAGTTGGAGTTGTGTGGCATGCAAGACAATATGGTATTACTTTATATGATAAAGTCAAAATATAAAATCTGATAGGGAAAACCCCCCTCATAACGTCCAGCTAAGTAACTACTCAGTATCTTCAGTGGGAAACAACTAAATCAATCACACTTGCATGAAAATCTAAGAGAGCGAGACAGATGTTGTGAGCTCCCAAGTTAAAATAAAATTCTGAGTAAAGAAAAAAGAAAAAGAATGGCTGCCCAGGATAGTGAAGAAGTTCTTACACGTCAAGACTGTTGAGAGGAGAAAGAGAAAAATTATGACAGTGGACTGCAAACTGTTTCAAAACAGAAACTGGATAAACTTAAAATTGAAAAAAGAAACCTACGTCCCATCCAAACTAGTGACACTATTAGAAACTGTCTTTTGTTCCTATAACAACGCATATCCCTTTTTTCTGCTTTATTCAGTGTTAAAAGATTCCATATTCTTATTTAGTATACCAAGTATAAAAATTGCGCTTTTACAGAAATTTAGGACTTTGCATTCAGAAGGAATTTACATACAATTTGCCCATCTCCAAATATTATTCAATTATTGTTCATTTATCTTTTGCTATATTAAGATAAAAAAAAAAGTGTACACTGGTCTTCTAAATCACTAAGCCTGTAACTAGATGTCACATTTGATCTGATTGTCCTGGATCAAAACAGAAGCAACAGTTATTTATACACACAGCCCTTCCAAGTTGCATTGCTGCTCCTCCCCAAAAAGGTAGCTCACCAGCAGCCTGTTAGGGGATGACTCACAATAACCTTATAGATATCCTGGGAAAAAGTGATAGTACATTTATCTCACAGAACTTCAGTGGTACTTCAAGTGTGACAGCAGGTCTTGTGCATTTGTGGGGTCACGGGGCAAAACTCTTCCTCCTAGGACAAGAGACCTCTATTTGCAGCCTGAGTGTGCAAAACAGCACTCTTAAACAGTGTGTAGTTTGAAATACATAAATAAAAAGAAATATTTTAGGTTTCAATCCAAGTGCTATTTCTAAAGTGTTGCCTTGTATAAACAGAATAGACAGGCAAATCATCATTACTATACTCTTATAGCTTGGCTCAGCTAGGTGAAAACCCTTCCACTACATAAAGAAACAGTCCAAACTGAACTTCCAAGTTTGCAGATCTCCCTAAGAAATCTCCCATGTTGCTTCAAGGTCTAGGTACTGTTGTACCAGTGAGTATACAGAACTACTGGTACTAGATGCCCACTACCACCAACACCTTGCCTGTCAGTTATTCTCTCTCTGTTGCCTGAAAAGATAACTACAATGCTGCTGTTCATGGATACATTAAGTGAGCATCCAGGCAGAACGTTACAGCATTGAATGGGGAAAAAAAGAGATGCAAATTCATCTACCAGGAACATGACTTCTTACATTACTGTATCGCTTTTGCAGAAACTTCTCACCTTTTACTCTCACAATGTAGCAGAATTTACTCTCTTACCAATGTAGCAGAATTACAGTCACTACATTAAAAACCAGCTAACAAATCTAGATTGCATAGCTCATGCCATGAACCTAAGATCTCATCCTGTGAAATGTTTTCATCATAATGAGCATAAAATAAAACAAAGCCCCAAAACCAGATATGAAAGAAACTAGCTAAAAACCAGCTAAACACTAGCTAAAAATGTGGACCAAAGCCGCAGGCTCTGTCTGTTGCACCTGGGCCCCTGAGTGGGCAGTGTTTTAGTTCTTTGTTGGTTGTTACCTGCTTTTCCCCTTAAACCTTCATAAAAAGTAAAAAAGGGAGAAGCTAAAAACCAGACATTCACTCCTAACTAGTCTGTACTACCACATATCTATGGTGGTTACCACCATTACAAACCTAAAGATGGTCCATAGAATTACAACCATTGCACATACTGGGGATGATGCGTTACATGCACCTTGTGGATGGTGAAAGCCAGACCGGGAGGGGAAGCCTTTTCACCACAAAGATGGACACTTGTCAAATGAAACAGTCCAGTAAATCCTTAAGAAGTAACCTAAATCTCTCCCATCATCATTCCACCTCCAATCTCCCTTTCCTGGACAAATAATTAAGTGGTAGCTATTAGTCAACCACCCTCCCTACAACATACACAGAGCACATCTGGCAAAGGACAAATCTTAATATAAAGCAGCATTACATATTGATGTTTCCAAATAGTTATGAATAATCACAGCATGTACTTTCAAGGTTGTTTCCTTATGGCACAGTTTAAAAATGCTTTATGCTGGCATTCATAATCTGAAGTGCTATTCTTTGTTTACCTACAGGTTTAATGCTTTTAGAAGAATTTATACATGTATGTGGTAGTAATAGTAATGAATGGGATATTTAAAACTCCCCATCTGCAATTAAGTGCTAGATATTTTATATCCTGGTTATTTCAATATGTTTAGATAACAAAAAGTAGTGGCTTATGTTGGAAGTATTAGACAAGTAACAGTTTGCATTATAAATATTCTTAATGCATTTTCAGGAAGTGGAATATTTGTGAGTAAGGTTGAAAAATTACATGTAGTGGAAACCGGAATGCAAAAATGTAGAGCCAAGTACTATAAAGGCAAATATTAAACATAAATATATATATATTTTTATGACTGAAAGTATGGTTTATGTGAAATATGAAAAAGCAGCTTCCAGCTGAACCAATATTAGTACAAGCTCCAACTAGTTTAGATACGGGAATACTCTCTTTTGGCCCAGCTGGTAGAACTGCTGCCTCTAGCATCTGACATTAAATCACAGTTGCAGTAATGTGCAAGCAGCAAACATAAGCCCAGTCACCATATGGGTGACTTTTTTTTTGGAACAATTCTGTGTCCAGACATCAGTTGGCAAATAGCTGTCTGTTCTGAAGGTACAGCAGCATGAATATATATAATTAAGTTTCTTTTCAAAAGGTATACCTAAAGGGTATGGTGAAAAGGTATACCATCCTACTAGAAACATGTAAGACAATGAAGGGGTTAACAGTTTGAAACAAGAGAAATGGGTCTTACTGGATGAACAAAGATGCACAGAAGAGCTTTGGAAAAGGGTTGCTACTCTAGGCTAAGGAAAAAAAGTGGCAGTAGTGGAAGGGACACTTGTTCATGCTCTTTCCAACTCCACTAGACCCTTTCTTTGAATCTGATGGAGGTGTTCCCTGTCCAAGACTGTAAAAGGCAGTGTTGAGATCACTACTGACAACCTTTTACACACCTGTATGGGCTTGGGGGAGGAGGGAGGGAGAGGAACACTTCTTAGAGGACTTCCCCAAGTATTTAGGAAATGCCGTCTTTTTCAAAAGACATAATCAGCACTTCGCAATTCTACGGGGTTGAAATCCAAATTTTGCCTGATGATTGGTCTCCATTCCTTATTGTCAGGTAAAAACATTGTTTATATATTTATATATCTATATAGATAGATAATTACATCTATATATAGACATCTATCCATCTATATAGAGAGAGAGAGACTGAGAGAGAGAGTTTTTCTAGAGTCAAATTTTCAATATCACCTAAGTGATTTTGCAGCTTAAATCCCATTTGCTTTCAACAAGTGTTAAATGGCACAGGAAAGGAACTTAGATGCTTATACATTTTACACCCTTAGTTTTATTATTGCAAATATAAACTTGAAACATGAATTGAACTGGAGCTATGTCACCAGGCACCATTTGCAGCGAGCCTGAATCAATACTACCAAGAATACAAGTAGACCTATTAATTTCAATCAGGTCTTTGGAGACCCGCTGATTTCATAGCTATAGAATTTGGTATTTTTACAAGATGCCATGGAATTGGCTATTTCAGTGCTGCAGATGTCCAAAAATATGGGGGGTTGATCTCTCTGCTCTGTTGGGATCTGTCTGCGAATTAGCTCATGTTCTTCAGCTTTCCATGCAAGGTACAAATAACTAATTAGAGCACCTGCTCTGTGGCAAAAGGTAGCAAGAATCCAAGGACCCAGAACTAGAGCATAGCTTGCAGGAAATGTTATAGTACCTGGAAAAGAGCACTACTTTAGCAGTGAGATAGAGAGCACTGGCTCTGAACTGAGAACGGGGTGGAAGAAAAGGGTTGGAAAGGGCAGGGGCAGGGTGAGACCTAGCTATAGATGGCTAATCTAGGGGGCTCAGGGGCTACAGAACAATGAGTGTCTGTACACGTACTGGGAGGCTGCTCCAACGCGTTATAATTATAGTGTATTGGAGCAGACTTGATTAACCAAATCTTGATTAATCAAGTTTGCCAGGCTGTGCTAATTCACGCAGTCCAGCAACCTCCCTGTCTCATGTATCAACATCCCTGTGCTTCAAAATGGCAGCAGAAGCACTAACTAAAGCTCTCGGAACAAACTTTAGTCAAAGAGCCCCTGCCACCATTTTGAATTGTGGGGACACTGAAGCATGAGACCTTGTGGGTGCTTTTAATTAGAGCAGCTCTCAGAAGTGCTCTTACGCTGGAGCAGGTGCAAAGATGTCCAATGGTGCTAGAGAGAAGGCCAACTGAGAATAGAAATGCCTTGACTAGACCTAAAGTTAAAACCAAAATGGGCCCCTGAGGTGGCCTGATGATGAGCACGGAGGAGTGAAGCAACTAAAAGGTCACCAGTGGTTTGAGGGCAGGCTCCTAAATTTATGTTAGTTTTACATCAAAGTGTGTCATGCAAGGACAGGGCAGTGCCTTGGTGGTGAGTCATGGTGAAAGACAGATGCGAGGTGGCCACCAAAGCCACAGAGATGTAACAGTGCAGCCAGTACCCAGGGCAGCTGAACAACACGGAGGCACCAGGGGCTTCTAGATGCCACCATACCACCAAGGCAACTGCACAGTTGAAGTGGCAGCAGCTTTTTTCTGCAGCTTCCCCAACCCAAGTCAACATCCAGGGTTGCTGCCCTGGTCACCCTGCCCTACTTATGCTACTGCACAGCTGCATTACAGTTCTAAAACTATCATTCCTGTGCCATAGATCTCATATTGATGTTTAAATATGAAGTGCTTTATTTGGTTTTGTATGCAATGCAATATGTACTAATATCTACCAGGTATAACAGACAACCCTTGCTCTTTTTGAAGCTCATAAGCAAATTATTCTGCATTAGCTGCCTAGAATGCCAATCTAGTTGCCAAATCAGTGTAAAAAATAAAAAACATGTTGTTCCAACCCCCCCCACCCGCCGAATGAGGCAAATGCCATGTACAGTAGAGTAAACAAGTTAATCTGCTAATACAGATGAAAACAGAAATAGGCAGGTTTATTACAGTGCTATTCTCAGGAGGAATTAAAAGAATGGAATCTGAAATTTCCTCAATGTAAGGGAGTTTCCAGGGATGCAGAGAGGGTTTATTAAGAGTCAAGTGGCAACCATCTTGCCACATAATGTTATCATTTTATGCTCCATTCACTCCTCTAAAAGGAGATGAGATTGTGGAATTATGCATTACATCCCATTGTACCATATTGCCAGTGCAGGAGAAGCCTGTACCAGCAAGTAGTAAACGTCCTGCAGCCCCTGAGAGACTTCCAGCTGCAGGGGTGCTCCACTCACCCCTAAGTCTGGGGAAGTGCAGCAGCCACCATCCCTAGGGCTTGAGGTGCATGCCCAGGACTTTTGCGCACCCGCAAGCCCTAGGAATCAGGGCTGCCTTGATCCCCATGGGCCCCAGCTTTCATGCATCCCAGAGCCCTCGGGATTGCAGCAGCTGCAATCCCCAGGGTCTGGGGGGTTCACGTACGCCTGGGACCTGGGAATAATGTTGCCATGAACCCTTGGGCCCTGGGGGGTTTTATGCTGGACACAATGGACCCCTATGGCTGGGAACCCTGTCAGCTCATGGGGCTCCCAGCTGCAGGGGAGACCCGGCTGCATGTGGAAATCAAAGCTTGACAGGAGCCACTATAAAGACAGTACACATTTTCCAGGTCTAACTTTAGAGCTGATTGGACTTTACATTTGTAGCCAGTCTCAAGGTAATTGTACAATTAACCAGTTAGTTGCACAACACCTGTAACATAAGAGGGGGCCAAAGTTATCAAAATCCACAAGAGTATATGTACAATAAAGTACGAATAACAGCACCAAAATTCAGAATAATAGTTTCCTAGAATAGAATTACTGTAAAAATGCAATACCTAGTTAATCAAAATATTTGGCTCATGGGTTGGTGTGGAGCTCTGCAAGGCAGGGTATCCAAGGGAAGTCTACTCTTTTATATAATCCACGAATCACGAGCGTAAACTTCTAAGATTTCTGAACCAGCTTTCCCTCCACCCCAGCATCTGGTGTTAGTGTGCCAAAGTTCACGTTACATCAAACACCTCTCTTCCTTGATCAGATTCCCATGATTCCTGACTCTGAGTTTTTAACATTACCTATGAAAATCTTTTGCTTTTATACATCTTCATCCTTTGACCTAAAGTACCTAGCAGAGTTGTCACTATATCATGTTCCCAACAGAAAACCCAAAACCCCCCCAAATTCTGAAGGTTTATTGTGGCATAAAAAAAACAAAATGCTCAATTCAAACGTCTTGAGAGCACAATTACTGAGCTACAGTGTTTCTTCAATGACAGAAATAAAAGATTTTACCCTTCTTAACAGAGACAACAATTGTCTTATCTCACCCACCATCAGCAGTACATGAACAGTTTTATTACCTTTTGCATTCTGCTGCATCCTTCATTTTCATTTGATACTTAAAAATTTTCCAAAGCATAATGCTGAGGGAAGAGTTTTTATTCTGATTCTACCATGGCTATTTTTAACCTCGATTAGGAGGCTTCCATTTTTCTATCTAGAATGCTTCCAGCATAAGCAGTTTTCCAAGAATGCTTTTATGAATGCTTACAACATGTACTGAGATTTTCAGGTTCCAAATAAAAACCAAGTTCCATAAGCTCTGTTTATTTATCTTAGTCAGAGGCAATATGTAGTAGTGTAATTAAAAGGTCCATTTGAATTAAGGTGGTGATTACTTCTCAATTGGCCCATAGTCTACCAACACATTACTTCCACCATAAATAGCACAGGGCATGACAGGTATCATATTAACCGAGTCATAAAAATGAAGTGCTTTTTATATTAATTGAACCAGTTAATCACAAAGAAAGTTAGAACTCTATGAACATTTCCATCTTCTAAACAAGCTAAACAGTCATAGTAATTACTTTTAGAGCAAAAGAACCAAGTAATCTTTTAGGCACACATAATTACATATTATTAGTATTCTACAGTAATAGAGTACCTTATATCTCAGAGTATCTTTAAACTGCTTCACCAATAACAGATGGCTTGCTTTACCCACCACTTAAATAGGCCACTTAGGGAATAGGAAAAAAAAAAAGGAATGCAGAATTTCATACCCAGCTGAAACTGTAAGGGAAATGTTAGGTACGGAGGATGCAATTACCTAGCTTGGAAGGTAGCCAAGACTTTACTCTTGTTTAAAGGAAATGGAGGTGAAAAAAAAGTATCTTGGGATGTTTAATGACTGCTAGTGTTCAAGTGTTGAGTTTTAAATTTCACCTGAAATGGTATCTTCAACTGTATAGCATCCCCTAGGTTCATGCTGAGACACTAGTTCAGAGCCAGCTCAGATGGAAAAGTGTTACTTACTGAGCTACCAACCCATTTTTACAGCACCCAGTGGCTTTGGTATTTATCTCCCTGCCAAAGATATATTGCTGTCTACCTTTTCCAGTGCTCCATCCAGTCTATTTCTTAACAATGGCAATACTACTGTTTCTGCTGGAATACTACTCACTGTCCCAAACCATTTCTGATAGGAAAATTTTTCCTGATATTCTACCTTCCTTTTTCTTTTTATTGTGTCTAGATCCCTATGTTGCATTTTAAAATTTTTTTTGAAGCTTCTTCTCAGGTTTTTTGACATCTATCTGGTTCTGTGAACCACTGTTTAAATCAAGCATATACATTTAGTGTGGCATTCTATTACCCCATTTAGATACATACGTCATATACATGTGACATACATGACTAAACAGCTGTTTTACATTCTACTTTAACGTGACTTCCCTAGCAAGGGAACTTATTTGTATTTTGTATAAGATTTAGTTGAGTACATTTACTACTTCAGGTATTTTTAGATATATAGCGGAGCTACAGAGCTAGAGCCATTCTATTAGGTTACTTAAGCCAATTAGTCTTACATGCATAGAAAAATGTGGTCAGAGCATGACTATGGGTTTTGACTTCTATAGGACTTGTCTGACTCCCACAGGAAGGATCCAAGAGCTGCACCCCCTAAGAGACAACCTTATGGTTGAGAGGAGCTGTAGCTGTAACTCTCATCCCAGGGAGCTGTGATGCTAAGCAGTTCAGGCCAGATGATCCTCTCCAGCAGCACCCTGGCTGGTACTAGGCATAGGATCAACTCCACCAATACTTTGAAAGGCTCCATCACCAGACCTGCATTGTGGCCTGCTCTGGGGGCTGCCTTGTTGACACTGACCCCACCAACCCTGCCTTGCTCAGGCCTGACAAGGTCAACACATCTCTGGCCATGCTAGCTTCCAGCACATGGCTGCCCAAACTACTGGGGTCAAATGGGGCGTAGTTTCACAGGTCCTCAACCAGTTCCTGGAAAGCCTTGTCCCAGACTGTGGTATATGCCAATCCTTTATGTCTGCCTCACCTTCCTATCCTGAGCGAGAACTGTCAGATAGAAAACATCTCCTCAATCATTAGCATTTAAGTGAACATTCAGCAGTCATATGAGGATGCCCACCACCTTTGTGAAGAGCCACTGCACGTATGGGATAAACACAAAACTAATGCCTGCCTAGAACTACCAGTCAGGTAGTCCAGGTCCCCAGGTCCTGCCACAACAACTCTGCATTTTTCCCGTTCAAGTTTCTCTAGATATTCTACCGCAAAAACTACTCACCTGGCTCTCTCTTGCATAAAAATGTGTTTGTCCTAGGCCCTGTGCTCATGTGACCTGTGCCACAGGGGAAGCTGGCCAGCCTGGCATAAAACAGGAGCTGTGGAGGGTGGAAAGGCTGGAAGACCTCAACCTCACAGCATTGTCTGTCATCTCTGTAAAAGGAATGGTTGCTACCTAATTCAGCCCTGACTCCTCACCCTCATTGTGCAGCTTGACTGTGAGGGTGGTATAACTGCATGCACAAATGCAGCTAATATACTATAGAGTGTGTCATTAGCCTCCAAATACATTGGGTTTCATGGCTCCACCTGGGAACAGTCAGAACCAATGCAATGAGGCAGTATGGTTGTCCAGAGATGTAATTGTACCAATACCAATTGGTTATGGTGGTCTAAATAGACCCTTTTGGCCCCAGCTACCTTGCTGAATCCACCTGCAGGAAGGTCAGTCTTCTGAGCTGAGACTGGCTGCTACTTCAGCTCTGCTTAAACTCCTCTTCCCATTTCCCAGCCTCCATGACCCCTGTCTAGAACTGGAGGATGGTCCAGGCGTCTTCTTGTGCCAGGCTGACAAATAAAGCACCGGGGTCATAGGAAGGTGAGAGCCTGGGTCAGCTGAAGGGGTTGGAGGAATCTCCAGATAGAGCCACTGCCCTCCTTTCACCCCAGTGGGGCCACATAATACACTCTCCCTTTGTGAACACCTTCTGGTAGATGCTTGAAACACTCTTCCCTATGTGGACAACTAACCATACTCCTGTATTTCTAATGGCGGGTATGCACAAACTGGTTGCCTACATCACATTTTTTTGCCCCCCTGATTTTTGTGAGTTTACAGTATGCTACCCTTTCTTTTTAATTTTTTTTTTCTTTAAACCAAAGCCCTCCAGTCCTTCTCATTATTTCTAATTGCTTTCTTTTTATTTTTTTCCCCGCTTTGACAATATGCCCATAATATACTGGTGTCAAGGAAAGAATGTAAAGTCCAGATATAGTTGCATCTATACATACCTATATTAAGAGAGGGACTATTACTTTCCTGCACTGAAGCCTGGTCATTTTACATATGCAGCTCAAAATTAAATTTGTCTTTTACTTAACCACCAAGTAGTGAAAACTCATGGTACTTTTTGTTGCTCATCTTCACCCACTGGTCTTCTATCGCTTCACTAATTCTGGGTTTCTTTCAGCTATATTACCATACATTTTTAAAATTAAAATGCCTTCCATTTAAGTCATTTGAAGTCCCATGGATCATTTCTCTATTTGCATATTCTTTTGAGATGTTTATACACTTCCATGCATGTGCTCCCTCTTCTAGTTCATGAATAAGAGATTTTAAGCACTACGCTACTTACTGCTGCCAGAAGCCTCAGGCAAGCTTGCCATCTGTACTGAAAACCTCTAAACCCAACCTGGACAGTAGACCAGCCAAGCCTGGAAGATCTGAGTTTCATAGCCTGAGGTCATGATTTCTACTACTCATGGGTGTTTGTGAACAGAAAGGCTGCAGTGGGGACTGGCAGGCATGGAGCATGGCAGGCTGCACTAACCATGGGAACTGCTGCTGCTGGCACTGTGCGCTTGCACACACACGATGGCAGCATAGCCAGGAAGGTTGGTGGGAGCAGCCCCAGCAGCTATATTCAGGTGAGTCTATGGGCTGGGTGGGGGAAGGGGGTTGGAAGGCCAGGGCTTGAGGACCATCCCTGTACCATCAGGTCAGGGACTGAGCTCTAGTGAGCCCAAACTGGCCCTGCACCATTTGGGGCCGGGTGGGTGGGGGAAAACCAATAGCACAGGGTCAGTCTGGGCATGCCAGAACTTGGTGCACAGCCCCAATGGTGCAGGGCTGGTCCAGGTAATTAGGGGCCAAACTCTGGTGAGTCCTGATCAGCTCTATGCCATCAGGGCAGAAACCAAGCTCTGGAAAGCCTCACATACCCCCTGCCCCACACACACATAAGGGGGAGGGGCTAGCTGCTGCTGGAAGGGAATGAGTGGGGGACAGGCGGGGGCTGCAGGTGAGGAGTGAGGGGTTCTGCCAGGGCTGGTGGGGCTGTGGTTTGGTAGTGAGGTGTAACAGCATGGGCAGGGCACCACTGTGTCAGGGCTGCTCAGAGCGACAAAATAGCCAGGGTGGGGAGTGGGGTGAGGTGGGAAGCACACAGCCACAGTTGAACCCATGTCCTGGTGCAGGGGGGAGTTACTATTTGGAGGAAGCAAATGCAGGGTAGGCAGGAGCTGCAGGTCAGAAATAAGTGGCACTGGCAGGGCTGGGGGGTTATGAGTCAGGAGTGAGAGGCACTGGCAGGGTTAGGGTGGGCTCTGAGTTGGGAGTGAGGAGCACCAGCATATCAGGGCTGCTCAGCATCACAAAGTGGTGGGGGAGGGGGCAGCCACAGCTGGACCCACATTCTGGTGAGCCAAGGGGGTGGGGATAGCTATGATTTTGAAAACAAAAAATCAAATGCCAATATATAGATATTTGGAATGGATTTAGTTATAATGACTGAGGCACTGGTAGGCTTTCAAAGTGCTTTAAAATTCTAAACATAACAATAAAACATTGTGTTCAAGTGATACGTATATGGATAGTAGCATTTCATTTTAATCACAGAAAAACATGGATTCGGGGGGGGGTTTAGTCAGAGAATTTTGTATTTTTTTAACAAAGAAAACCAGGATCCCTGGTCATCAGGCTTGGTCAAGCTGAGTGTACTGGTGGAGTCAATCCTAATTGTTAGGGGAGACAGACACTACAGCGATGGTTCTCAACCTCATTAGATTCAAGGTGCACTTTGGAAAAAGCCATGTCTTAGCTTTCACTCATTTTTTGATTACATAAAAATACACAGAAATTCTAGTTGCCAAGAACTTATAAAAATCACAACAGGTCAGAAATATTTTGACATTATGAATTCCTATTTGAAATCCCTGGGTTTACTTTATAAATCATTTGTAGGTGTTTGCACTTTTGGCAGTCTTAATGTTGTACAGCATCCTTAATATCCTTAGAAGGATCTCTTGGCCATGGTTGAGAATTGCTTCCCCTTGAGGCCTTAAAGCTGGACCAAGACATCTCTTGTGGAGTTTCACAGGAAACTACTGATAATTCTACTTCAAAACAGCATTATTTTACCTGTGATGAAGGTGTAAAAAATACTAACTACACAATCATAATTGTTTACTCAAAATATATCTGTATTTCAACTAGTTTTGAGAGATAATGCAAGATGTTTTGCTAAAAATCAAAATATTTTTCATCATGTATATTTCCCTATCTTTGATATTGGCAAACTCATTGTACACTCAGTCATATGGGGTGCTTATAAATTTTAACTCCATATAGTTGAAATAGATTATGGCTGTTTTAGGGAAGTGTGACCAAGGGATTCAAAATTGGCCTCCAAAGGCAAATAAGCTTGGATCTACTGCTGGTAACTCAGAAGTGCGTTTGCAGCTACAACACTAGCTTCATGTTGGCTCTTTAAAGCTAAACTACTGAGCATGTGTATAATATTGACCACTACTATATATCTTGGAGTTGGGCATTAGCTCTCTTAATACTTAGTGTTACTTTGCAACATGAATGGACCATAACTGAGATTTTGTCAAAATGGTAACTTGTAGTACTGAACTTGCCAGATTATGGGAAATATTTAGAGAGGAAAGATTTTTTTTTCTTTTTCTAAAGAAGAAGGAAATAAAACATTTCCCATCTGAGTAAAGACGACTTAGTAAAAGTGCAGGATATCACCTAGACACTGGAGAAGTCTACTGTGAATACTAACCAAAGGCAAGTTTAGCTGCAGTGCTATACGTATGTGCGTTGCACATTTAGATCACAGTGATTTCTTTTCTAATGGATTACTCTAAAAAAACCAACAACCCGTATATGTACTTCTCTCTGGATAGTTGCACAATCATAAAAAAAGAAAAACAGTCAACATTAACTGCTTTTTTGTGCTTGAAGAAAAAACAAATTAAAAACAATATTTTGTCCTTTACCCATTATGCAATCTTTTCATCTACGAGACAAATTTTGATTTGCAACGAGAAGTTAATTAGAGGTTTCAATATATTGAGAATTCAGGTGAAAGAAACTAATCAGAAGTAGCTAATGTATTGTGGTAAAAGGAATACTATAATGACACTTGAATATGATAAATATGAAAAATAGAACATTCAATTTACAATAATCATTTTAGAGGTGAAGCAAAAAGCTTTTGAGCTTTAGAAAAAAACAAACATCATCTATATTCAAAAGTACTCTGTTAAATAGAGTAATTGCTTTGACATTCTTCCCACAATTACTTCAAACTACTTGAGCAGTGTTCTGAGGAGGTATCAGCCAGGTTTAAGATTTTTTAATAGTACATGTATACTGGAATCAATAATAGTTTCTTGAGATTAATATATATTTTTTACATTGTCAGAATACAGCAATTGCAGGAAAACACACCAATTATAACTTAATTTACTATGAAATGTCATTTTTGGACACCAAAAAGAAAAAAGTGAAACTTTTTAGCAGATATATGGAATGCAGTGGCCTGCCAAAAAAATTATTTTTTTTTGCCATTGTAAAAACTGGAGTTTACAAAGTTTATTCTGTCAAAAAGATTGTCAGATTATTAATGGTCCCCCACAGCATGTGTTTTTTGAAAGTATTAGAAGTGTACACTATTGCTAATTTTCACAAACTGCAAAAAAAACCCAAAACTAAAACAACCTCCTAAAACAACAACAAACAAACAAAAAGAAACCGTGTCAAGGGGAAAATATAGTGTAACACATACAACTGATAAGTATACATACTGCACAAAAAATAAAAGATACGAATGTTCCCTCTCTACTCCACTGCCGATAATAATTCCGTTTTAATTCTTTAAGCTTTTTAGCGAATAATTTAAATTCTTTACTATTCTCAGTGGGATTAGACAAGAAACTCAACGTCCTCACTATCACTTTATTTAACAGTTTTTCATTCACAAACTATTCAAATATTAAAGGAACACTGAAATAGATTTCACATTTACATAAATATTAAAAAAAAAAAAAAAAAAGATATTCAGGAATAGGCTACTACCAGAGACATATAGTTTAGGATGGGTTGGGTATATTTGTTTTTTTCCCCCAGAATTGTTTATAGTCATAAACAAATGTTTTAATACAGCCAGAAACGTCATTTTAAGAAGACACTTAAGACTGCATGGACTAAAGTGAAATCAGACAATACAAACACATCATTATGATGGTATTGCAACCAACATGAAGATGTCTTTCATAGTTGGTAGGGTCGGAAGGGACCTGAGCAGATCATCAAGTCCGACCTCCTGCCACGGGCAGGAAAGAGTAATGGGGCCAAATGACCCTAGCAAGGTGTCTATCTAGCCTACTTCTGAAGACTCGCAGGGTAGGAGTGAGCACCACTTCCCTTGGAAGTTGGTTCCAGATTCTAGCAGC
>NW_017728906.1:53020617-53031518 GCF_001723895.1 Crocodylus porosus | reverse complement strand
GGCTATTGCTCTTCTCCTAGCTCTCCAACAACCCCCTGCAATTTAGCAGTGGCTGTGACAGAGATAACCTCCCCTCATTTCTGACTGAGGGGCACATTATGCTGCAAAACCAGAGGAAGCCAGTCCCTGACAGCCATTGCAGCATCTACATGCTTCTATTCCAGCATAGAAATCAGCTTCCTCATTTCAAACATGCACCCCAATTTCAGAGAGCTTTCATATCTGGGATCACTATCTTGGTCTGTCATTTCACTAGTGTCTTCTGTATGGACATTTCAATTTAAGTGCTTCCTGGGACAGGGCCACTGGAGTGGGTCAGACAGACAAGAAGTTATAACTCCAGATGACTGGCTATTAGTTCTATTTATGAATGCTTAAGCAACATCAGAATAATTAGCTTGGAAGACTTGTTTAATCCCCAGAAAGTACACAGAACTGGTTTGACTGTCATAGGGCAAAGTCTATCAACATAGGGAAAAAAAACTACTGGAGAACAAAGACCATTGTGCGTTTAAAAATATTCTCAAGGATCCAGATTATAGTTACAGAAGTGGAGCATAGACATATCAGAACCAGCAGTCTAGCCCAAAGATCAAGGTAGTTTAATTCCCACTGTTTCTCAGACAGATTGTGCAGCCAGACCTGACATTCCACACTCTTCCCAGCATCTAGGATGGTTAGTCAAAAGCTAATTAAAGGGCATGTTTAACACTGTAGTCAACATACTCAGAAGCTCATCTGAATCTGAAGGAGCTAAGTATAATAGAAATTTAGGTGAGGTAGACCTATGTTCAGCTTGTCAGAAAAAGACAATAGAAGCAAGAACCGGCATATTAATCTTTTTTCTGGTTAATGCAACGTTGATCATTTAGGGAATAGGATTGCATTATTTCCAGGTAGCAGATTGTTGATCCTATTCTTCTTTACTGAAAAGAATGTGCAAGAAACACGAATACACTCTCGACACAGCCTGGTGCCAAAATAGCATTCAGATACACATCTGTATCTATGAAATAAAGAAGTGCTGTACTGCTGTTGACCACAACTGGGAAAAATTTCACATTCCCAGTCAAAGCTCAACCACTAACCTTCCTTTTTTGTGTTGCTGAAGCAGTTTATAGGGCTATGAAAATGATGTGTTATTGTTTCCTAAGTGTTAGCGCTTACATCAGGAACTAGGGTTTGGTAATACAGCTGGGTTTCAGTTGTGCAAGAGAGTACTTTTTAGCGTGATAAATAAAGGCCAAGGTGTCCCTGGTGTAACAGCCAACATTAACATAACACCTGGAAATGTAGCAGAAGAACTATTTAAAGCGACCTGTTTGGCTTCCAACTGCTACAGATCATTCCCAGTGTTTTCTTCTTTTAGTGAAAGTTTAATGATGATTAAATTCAACAATAACCTTTCATGACTTCCCTCTCTATCTCCCTCCTTCCCTCCCACTCCCAGATGTTAACATCTCTACAGTTCTTCCCTGTTCACAAATCTAAACTGAGAAAGAACAAACTGAGTTAGAACAAAAACCTCAAAAGGTAATCAAATTGTTTTACACTATTGATCTTCCTGCCAAATGCCGCATTCATCACTGTATCTTAATGCAAGGACACTCCTTTCTAAAAGTCATATGTAAAGACATAGGTAGCCAAAATCCTACCATATATTAAAACTGCATTATTAAGTCAGTCAATGAAGTCTGGTCAATTTAAGACCAGCTTTTAAAGCTTAGAAAATAAGCTTTTATTATAAAAGCTAACATCACCAAAAAATTTGTTACTGTTCTGGTTTGGGGATTTTTTTTTGTTTTGGTTCATGTTGTTCCTCTGCCTGTTTGTTGGTTTTAAAATTCAGTTGAAATAGTGTCTTAAAAATAATCTTATAATCTGCTGCATTTGTAATTCAAACACTGCAGCATCCTGCTAGAGCAGGAGAACAAAAATTAATTTGAAAATGACATATGAAAATTAAATAGACTATTCTCTTTGCCCAAATGGAATAAAGCATTGGAAGTAGGAGATATCAATAGTGAAAGGAAAATTATATTATTGAAATGAATTCTGACCATTGGAAGCATCCTTGTTACCACCAATAAGGATTTTGTTTTTTTAATATGTTATTTCAGTGACCCCCAGCTAAAAAGTTATTCTAAAGTGCTGTAGGTACTTAAGTGATAAACAATTTTTTCTTTTTTTTCCTGTAAATAATTTTATATTTATGGTGTTTGCTTTTTTAAAAACACTAGCAGAAAGAAGTATAAGAGTGTGAAAGTGTGAGAGAATGGGTGTGAGCGTGTATTTGGTGGAGGCAAGAAAGGGAATGGCTAGAAACGCAGAAGTCCATATGTTAACAAGGAGGCTTCTTGTAATAATCAACAGTCTACTAAGAATAACCAAGAACATCCAAGAATTCAAGGGGTTCCTTAGATTTTTATTTCTAAAAGCAAGTCTGGCATACTTTCAGAACATTCTCTCTTTCTTAACCTACCTCTTTCTTCTCTCTGTCAGCTGTCTGCAGATCTCCTGCCACCGAAAATTCAAGCTCCCCAGTTTTTCCTTCAGTAAGGTAGCATCTGCTGTTGATGACTGTTCAATAATCTCTTCACCGGTTACGTTCAGTGTTTTGACAACAGTTTGCTGTCTTCCAATGCCATCCTGGAGTTCCTGAAAGATATCAAAAAATGTCAAAAATGAAGAGCCATATCTTTTTATTCAAGGATAGATCAAAAACACTTTATTACATACACGTCTGACAGAAAGAGCTCTGTGTGAAAGTTTCTATCCCAAATGCATAAATCCAAATGTGACAAAACAGATAGGTGCCTTTTATGTTCACATAACACATACCTTTTCAGTGCAGCTCTTTATTTCCTTTCTTTTTTCTTTTTTCCCCCAAATACTCTAGCATGCTAAACAATGTTATAATGTTATAATGTTCTAATGGGAAAGTCTCTTGAGCAAATTCAATTCTGTGTCCCCACAGGGATGCACCATTTTTAATAGCCTACCCAGTGAGACGAAATTTAAAAGCAAGCAAAGTATTTGGGTTCCCTATTAACTGTCAATATTAGCATGGAAAAAGTAATACAATATACAAAGAGATTGTTTACATAGCTAAAGTACTTTTCCAAATCCCTGTGTAGACTAGATCCAACCCCAATTGCACGAGGCATAATAATCTATTCCCTTACTCTTCAGAAAAATTGTATTCCTGAGGGAAACCTTACTTATCTTGCTTCTGCTCACACACACTGAACTGCAAAATTACTCACAATGTACCCAGATACTGCAGATAGTTTGATACCCTTCACTGAACATACTTGGAATTTTTTTCTGTATCTTTCATCACTAAAACCTCAATACACAGTTTGTCATCTTGATTAATCATTAAGCAAGTGCAATCTTGAAAGGTGACTTAATTTTGCACTTTGTGCTACTGAATATAAAGTGTGTGTAGCCATTAAAACAGAATCATCTTATCAATGGAGTTAGAGTCATATATTTAGATAAATACATTTTCATAAATAAAAATATCACATCCCTTTTGTCTCCTTATTTATCAGTGCAACGAGAATGACTTTTCCTTCTATAAAATTCAAAATTCATTAACACAAAACTGTAAAAGAGTTCTGATAAAGTAAAACAGGTTCTGATAAAGTAGATACAAACCGAAAGAATGTTAAAATTACTTCGCAGTTTTCTCTGGATTTTATTTTTTTTAATGTGGTTGCAAGGCTAAATAAGTATACTAGAGTTGTATTACCCAAGTATACCTGAAAGAGTTGGTAATGATAAACGCAGAATTTTTATATACATTTTTGCAGCCAGAAAGTGGCTTGCGCATAAAGTTAGCTTATTGTTATTTTTCTTTTTATATAATGAAATATTTCACCATTAAGATAAAGTTAATCTTGTTACGATTTAATTTTTATGATAATTTGATCAGCCATTATTAGTGTTCTGGATTTAACCATCTATTTTAAATTTTTTATTGCTTAGCATAAATATATTGAACATACTGGTCTCATGATTTTAGAACCTAAATTTAGTATAAGGAAAATGCTTATGCAAGTTGTTTGTGGAAAGAGGTAACAAAAGAGTGAATGATGTGTGTATGTGACAACGTGAAGGAAGACAGCCCTCTTGCAGCAGGTAAAAATAGCTTTCTGTGGTTTAATGGTTAAAGGCTGCAGCAACGTTGAGTCAGCAGTTAAGGATTACCAAATACTAGATCATGCTTCACCCTCATGGCTGAAGACTGCGAGTAACGACCCCGCTGAAGATTGCAGGCAGCAAAGCTAGAAGATTATGAGTCATAGTTGCAACATATTGTATAGGGCGGGGGTCATAAGGTGGAGGCTTGACATACAAAATGGAAACTTATCATTACTTTACAGACACAGGCTTAAACCATACAGTATTAATATGAAACAATAAATATCAATGCAAAAAATGATAGGAATACAATATAATACAAACATAACAGGACACTATTTACAATATACAAAGGAGCTTATTACAATAATAGCATACAAGAACCTATCTTAGCTTACATAGTACTACTGGTAATCACTTATAAGGGATAGAGAGAAAGTCAGAAATGGTTAGGGGAAGGGGAGGGAATGTATTTCAAAATAAAAAAAAATGAAAAACTAGGGGTTTTGCTACAATGACTCTTTTCCCCTGGCAGCAAAAGACTCTATGCATGCTAGCTATCCAGTAATTTATTTAGAATTCCAGATTGATTTTGCAGCCCATATGGGTTTGTGTATCCCAAGCTGTCATTATCTACATGACTTGAGTCATACCTTGTGTAGACATATCCTAAATGAAATCTCCTTGACCATTCTGCTGCTTTGATCTAATCCTCAATAGAAACTAGTTTACAGTTACTTCCTTTTCAGGTATTCTTTTGTTTTCAAATTTAAAATCAGACACGGACTTGTTGCAAATACTGAGAAGATAGAATACAGAGCCAGTTAAGGGGATACCCATTTTGGATATCCCTTAAATCAGAGAACTTTTATTTTATGACAGGAATTCACTTGCTATGCTGCAAATTTATAATACCCCGGTGTGCTATACTGTAAACACAGAAAGCTTCATAAGCAGTGTGTATCACTGACAGATCTGGTAGCATGCTGAACAATATTCCTGGCACTACAACATTGGGAAAGTTTGGACACTATTTAGGTTCTGCATTTTGGATGGGTCATAGAAGTTCTTAGCCCCATGGAAGCACATGTATGGTCTTCATGGGCTAACTATCCAATGAGGAATTGAAAAGGTCAAGGGAGTGGAAAGCATGATGTCCAGTTAACAAAACCCCCAACTAAGGCCTGATTAACGGACCAAATTATAATCTCATGAAAATCTTTACATCTCCCATCTGTGATCAGTGGGCTTTGTCCTTGCTTGTCTAGAGCATCAACCTGATGCATCTAATGGGTCTTTAACAGGTGTAGATTACATAACATAAACCCTCTGACACCACACATTAATTACCAGACTGACAAAAGACTTACAAAGGTATAAGTACAGGAACATCCACATCACATTGTTTTTAATTTATAAGAACATAATATGAAACTGAGTTTAGATACTTTAGGGATGAAAAGCAGATTATCAAAAAGTGAAGGAAAAATGAATGGGCAGTTTTTAAGATGATGGTGTACCCATTTTTTTAGATAAATGTCAATAATTTCATTTTACATCTCACAGTTCTGAGAAGCTGGCCCAAGTATAGTCATTGCCATTAAGTGATATATTTCAAAAGTAAGTATAATGTGATGGCAAACAAGAGTCCTTTTCAAAGCTTCAACATTTAATTCTAGCAATCAGCAGGAGAGTAGCAAGTATTAAATTAAACTTGGCATTTGGAGAACAAGCAGCTGCATAGAAGAGGACAACAGATGCAGAACAGACTATTGTCTAAATTAGTATTTTTACAATCACTTTTTACTAACTGCCCAAAAAGGATGTGTTGTAACCTGGTAGAAATAATTTCTTTACAGAGGGATGCTAGTCTTCATCTGTTGTATCTGAGTATGCAGAATAAGGTACCTGTTATTTGCTTGTTGCTGAGTACATATGGAAGCAAGCTATCTGTTCTGGAGCCTGTTAAACTTTCCTCCTATGGTCCACAGTATAATTTAAAAAATAATGGAAACAATCTTTGAGGACAGAATACATATATCTTATTACTGAGATATAAGAATAGTGTTTTAATGGTGCATTTATCTAATATGAATTACAATGAAGCATTTATATTTCTTTCCATCAGTACTAAATACATTCATTATGATCACTGCAACGGAAGTGAATAAAAAATGAATTCCTAGTGATAAAATATTTAAAAAATATTAAGAGTTCTAGCTCAGGGCATTTCTGATTTACTTGTTCTACTGATGTTTCCAGTATTTCCACCTCTAAACCAATAAATCTTTTGACTCTTCTGTGAAATCCTATGAAATACAAACTTTCATTTCTGTCCAGGAAAACTTTTACAATCTTTTCTCTGATGCATGATGAAGAGTGTTTGTACCCGAAAGCTTGCAATTAAAGAAATATTTTTGCAAAAATCTTGTGAGCATCAATTCACAAGAAGAGAGTCTTTGAAAAGAGAGAGACTTTTAATTTTAAAAGTGAGCCGCGCCCTATGCAAAGGATTATTCTACTGATTCCACCCACATGCAATAACCTAATACCTTTAAGCACCCATTGGCACATCTACACATTCAATTAATTTGCAGGTATAAATTCCAGCTCAGTTTGTGCTGCAGTCAGCTGCTCCTCGGCTCAGTGTCTTCACGTGCACCAGTGACCACAGCAGATAGAGCCAGTGTGGAGCAGCCCGAGGCTGGCAGGGGGTCAGCCTTGGGATCCGGGTGTCATCATCAGGTTGCAGAGGGGCTGCTAAAGTGCAGGGCTGGATGAAAGGCTACTCCCATTCTTTTACACCCTCATACCCCAGCCAGCCTCATTCGCTGTCTACACGAGCATCCTGGTGGAGTTAATTACTCTACTGCGCCCTTATACCGGCACTCATGTATACAGTGATGCTTTACTGAGCAGCTAATTAGTCAGCTCCACAGTAAAGTGCTCATGTAGATGCATCCAATGTGTTGCAAGACTAAAAGGATTGCAGATTATTTTCAGGTTAGAGGTTGGTTGCTGGAGAGAATTTGGGGCAAAAATGAACTCTTAATAGGGAAATATTTATTGGGTAATATAATCATTTACCTTAAAATAAAAGTTTCATATGATCCACCCCCCTCCCCTATCCCACTCATCTCCTTTAATTAGTTTGGAGAGGTTCCACTAAGTTTTAGAAAGTTGCAGTAAGTATCTTAATCTTATTCCATTTATGCAGCCTCTGCCCCATAATTCTACTTCCTACAAATTCAACCAGATCATTTTCCTTTGCCTTCATGTCCCCAGTTCAGACCTCTCTACCTCATACCATAAACAAGCCTCTATTCCTAAGCAGAAAACACCTAATATTTAACCATCCTTTAAGCAATTGCTGGTTACCTCTCTCTGTTCACGTTATACATAGTGGTTTTTCTATTTTGCTAATATAAGAGTGGGTTTAAATCTTTCAACTCAGACATTCCTTTCCACTGGATTATAGCCAGCCACTACACTCTGATCATGCAAACTCTATAGCCTTCCTGGCCAGAAGTGTCCCAGAATGCTTTGCGTTGTCTCTGAACTTGTAAGATTTTAAGACAGCAGCCAGCATAGGATAAGCTGTAAAATCTTCCAAGATGAAGGGACTGATAAAAACATTTTTTTCTTTCTTTGATGTTTTAGATTTCTCTCTCACTCTTTTCATGAGAAAGGGCCTATGCTAATGAAACTATAGCTTGTCCGAACTCAAGCAGTTATTGTCCAGGTAAATAACCTGTTATTGGGAGTACTGATATATCTTAGGAAACCTGCCTAATTGTAAATAACATGTGTACCACTGGTCTGACAGGTAGCAGGCTCTTCAATCTGGATAACATGCAGTTTAAAATAAACACCCTTTTCATGTACAAAATATGCAAAATTGCATTTTGTAGCTGAGGTTTTAATTGCACAGTGCTTGAATTATAGAGACAAGGACAGTTACATGGGAGAAGTGATAGTAGTTATGTACCAAGGAGAAGACATTGTACCCATAGTCTTTCACCATTTATCTCCAGCTAACAACCTGTTGCACCTACACTTTTTTTTTTTTTTTTTAATTATAAGACCTTTCTACATCAACGTAAATCTACTGTCAGGATTGTTTGTGTGCAAATCACAGGAACTTGAAGGAGTACAGAAAAACCCTGGTTCTTTAACTCCAAATCCTTTAAGGTTCATTGTTGTAGCATGCTTTCCTAGGGTAGATGGCAAGTCCATGACAGTAATAACCACTGGTTACTTGCAAACAAAATATTATTGTAGAGCAAAACACTAATTAAGGAGGTCTTAAAATAAAGTCTCTGAGCTCTTCTCCAGCAACATTATTTAACAGCCTTTTAAATAAGCCACCCTCTTCTCCCCCACAAGCACACATAATTTACTCCATGGCTACTAAATGATTCCACCAATGAGATCTATTATAGCTACAGAATTAGCAAAAGAAGTCTTTTGATTTAGTCATCTATATATTATGCAATAGTCTTTTATCATAAAAAATGGTGGGAATCAGCTAGCTCCATGATTTTGGGGCTCACGGTCCAGGATAAGAATGGAAAAGTTTTCACTTTGTGCTGGACATCAACACAGCTGAGGTAGTGTGGATTTTGATTAGAGAGAGAATTCTTCTGATCCTTTCTATTTCATATCATTGTGTAGACCAATAGCTCACCGACAAACTTCTCAGAAAATTTTCCCTGAGATGTTATACAGACAGCATATCAGAAATACACTTTCCACATGACTTTATGTGAAAAAAGGGTGGAACATTGTTCCCTAATGGTCTAACCACAAACTAAGGAGACGGATTTTTGTTTTTTTGTCTTTTTACATTTCGCTAATAGGATTAGTTAATTCAGCATACCGGTATTAAAGAGGACAGCCAGGCATGCATTAGTTACTCCTTTTATGCAGACATTCAAATAATTTCTATTTATTTGCCAGGGATCAGTAAGAAGATTTTGTATACAATGAAAAATGGTCCATGTCTTTTCACAAAAGTCAAAGCAGAACAGAGCCAAGAGACAAATTCATTCTGGTGTAAATAAAATGTCATTGAAATTGATGGGGGCACGTCCACACCTATTTAAAAATATGGCATTGTTTTTATTTTTGTTCTTCTGGCCCCAGAAACACCTTTTTACATCATCGTAAATGCAGCCTCTATTCAGATTTCTGGCTTAGCTGAAAATGGGGGGAAAAGTTTGTTATTACAAAGGAAGTCTGCTTTAATTACATTTTCAGCCTTATTTCTGAATTCCAGCCCCCACCTCGCACCCTCCCATATTTATTGGGCTCGCATCTAAACTGAAGCTCTAAATATTGAGGTTTAAATATCAGTATTAATCACTACAGAATCCAGAAAATATGTGCATAAGGGAAGCCCAAGGTACAGTTATTAATAAACAAAGAAAGTAGTCTGAAAAAGCAAGAAGCAAATTTTCAGGTTTTTTTTTTTTTTTTTTTAAGATATTCATGTCTGTTTACTGATCCTTAGTTAAAACACTTTCTGATTATGTCATGTGTTAAAGAACTAAATGAAGGTCTTCTCAGCCTCCTATTGACTGGAGTTTTGAAATCACATAAAAAGGCATTCTCCTACAAGACAGATATGAACGTCACAAAAAAGGATGTAGTATTAACACCTAAGTAACATGTCTGTTTTTGCCCCACTACTCACTAGTATTATTTCCCTCCTATATCATTGATTATTTTTGTGTTATTACCTCACTTCAATTCTGGTTCATGCCATTTCCCTTATCCTGCATTTTACTTTTCACTGTTTTTTCTTTTTGTTGCTTTGCTTCCCACAAGGGATGAAGAACATCAATTTCTAACTGAAGGCCTATGAAAAAAAAGTTTACTGATAGGGGCTGCCAAAGGCTGGTCCTACCTCCTACTGAGTCATATTTACCCTTATCCCTTCTGGTAGTATATCAGTGGGGAGTGGTTGCAACCGTCTCCCTACTTTTGGGCTACATCTACTACTCAAAGTTTCTTCTCATTATAATACTTCTATTTATATTTCTCTCTGGTCATTGTACCATACTGTTTCCCATCTATTATAAACTTCAGCTATACACACTGTTTAGGAAAGTGTACCTATGCACTAAAATGCAGTTGCTAACAGCACACAGTTACATGACTGACAGTTTTGTGAAAGAAAGTGGAAAATATCCAATTGGAACAATGTGGGAAATGGAGGTAGACAGCCTTTAATGACCCTTTCAGGTATTTAGACAAAATAATCCTCAATTTTTTGTTGGAAGGTGCTATTTGCAGTAAACCAAAGAAGATATGATTTCTGTTGTAAGAGTTAAACATGCAGTAATAGAAACTGCTGTACTGCACAGGAACCCACAATGATTTATGTGGAATGGCGGTTTCTGAGATTGAATGATTTCAGCTTCATTATAGGGATAAAAAAATTCCATAGTAATACACCACTTGGAGAGAAGTAGTAACTTCCTCCTGACCACAGGTGATTAAGTTTCATCAGCTCTCAACATCCTGAGCACAACCAATGACATACAAGTAATAATAAGCAACATCAGGCAACAACATCCTGATGTTTAATAAGTTAACTAAAAAAAGCAATTATAAAAGTAAATTCACAGATTCATAGTTTCTAGGGTCGGAAGGGACCTGAGTAGATCATCTAGTCTGACCCCCTGCCATGGCAGGAAAGAGTACTGGGGTCAAACGACCCCAGCAAGGTGTTCATCTAGCCTCCTCTT
>NW_017728906.1:52981829-53019961 GCF_001723895.1 Crocodylus porosus | reverse complement strand
TCACTGATGAAGATGTTGAACAGTGCGGGCCCGAGGACCGAGCCCTGCGGAACCTCACTGCCCACATCTCTCCAAGTCAAAAATATAATATTAAAATATCATTTTAATATTAAGACAGCTGTGTAACTGCCACTTCCTTAATGATAGTATGCTGTGATAAATAAAAATTAATTTATCATGCCAAATCACAAAGGGTAAGGCCTTACCTTATTTCTGTCTGGGAAAACTACAGAGTAAACCCTACACAGAGGCAAAGAAGGGAATATCCCAACTACTTAAATATTTTGCCACCATCTTATACCATTTTCTATGCCCGTGCATGTTCATATTCTTACATGTGAAAAAAATTGATCAGGCATAAGAAGAGGCACAGGAATAAGCTACTGCTTCAGAATAGATACCTACTACTAGCAGAAAGCAGAAGGGGGAAAGAAAATAAAGCCACACACAGACACACAACTCCCCCTTATCTCCATCACCCCAGAAGATTGGTGGATTGATACACAAGCAATAAAATCATTCCCCAAGTCTTGTAAATTAAACTCTGGTTGTAATTGGTTAGTGTTTTATCTAAGGTGTCTAAGGGCATGTAGATTCATTTAGATTGACCTAACCATAGTTAAGTCGATCTAAATGCCCATCTGTGCAGACATTCAGAGGGCTTAAATCAGGCAAAAATTGTTGTGCTATATTGAGCTCACCTGGGAAGTTGCACTAATTTAGCTGAAGATCAGGTCCATCTATCTAGAAAAGGACTGACCTAATCTGGCAAATGCATGTACATGTTCACAGCACAGCCCTGGAGCTGGGGAAGTCCAGCTGCCTATCATCTCCTTACTCAACTCTGACTGCACTACTTTTAGTTCTCTGAACTCCCCACCCCCAGATCAGGCAACTCCTGTTCGTGGACCTGCCAGCCTCCCATGCTGAACAGCTAGTCTCTCCAATCCCATTCAGCCCAAGTTATCCCTGTTTTCCCACACAGCTCCAGAAAAAAGTGAATGCATGTACATGCCACCCCCAGGAGCAACAAACTGCTGTATGTGTCCACTCTTGGTCTAGGTATAGGCAGTGTAAAGTAAGCCTCCTATACCTCAACCAGGTTCACACCCTAAATGTCATGAATCCACAGGTATTATCCATATACCCTTTATTTCATTATTAACCCATACAGATATCTTGGAATAATTCCTTGAGTCTCATTTTGTGTTGTCATCAAATGATAAAATATTTTATTGTTAAACTTAATGACAAGCTTTTGTACTATCAATCAAACTGTTCTTTTCTCTTTTCATAGCATTAGTCAAATATGCTCAATGGTAATTTATTGGTACCGAAAAGTCCTGTAACAAAATAATGGAATTATGCAAACAAGCTTTTAATTTCTGTCAGATGCACTTGTTGGCACAATATTCTTCAGGAAAATATACCTTATTGCATTTTTTAAAATTTATAGCATGCTTTGGATCATAAAACCACATAAATGTATCATGCACAGGTTTCAAAAAGCTGCAGCCTTGAATTAGACACTACTCTGCTACTCTTTAGTCATTTATTTAATTCTCTCTTTTGCCTTATATTGGACGAAAGCATTAAGGTTGATTCTGTGCTTCCGTGCTGATACAGCAGTGTAGCTCAGAGAACACAGTAACATTTTAGGGAAAACTGTCCCTTACATGTTCTGCTGAACTTTGCTGTTTGCAGGTGGTTTTAACCATCTACTACACATATTTCTGTCAAAGATTCTAGTGAAAAAAAACAATACATGATTTTTTCAGGCAGTTGTATTACAGGAATCTGGTCTGGAGATCTCTTTTGAGCTCTCAAAAATATACCAAAATAAAACAATAATTTTGTAGTCCTTATCCATTTTTGTAGGTAGGAAATTTATTCCATGTGACT
Source organism: Crocodylus porosus (assembly GCF_001723895.1). Lineage (NCBI taxonomy): Eukaryota > Metazoa > Chordata > Crocodylia > Crocodylidae > Crocodylus > Crocodylus porosus. Next base: position 53,018,059 of record NW_017728906.1, on the reverse strand, counting down.
ATGAATGTGCTAAATGAAAGGTTAAATAGAAGGAATTATGACATTTTCAAACAGTGTGAGGGAAAAGCAAAAAAAGATGGAAACCAATTTGGGGAAAAATATCATTGAAGATTTAGTATTTTAAAAGCAAGGTACTTTTAAATGTTAAAGACTGCACTGTCTTCATTACAGTTATTCTGAAAAACTGGTTTGAATATATTCATCAGAATGAATGACAGTTACAAACAAAACAATAATAATATCTTCCCAAACCTAATGGCAGAAAGGCACTTATTTTCATCAGTGTTAGCAGTCTATTCCAGTCATCGACTGTACATGGAAAATTAGTGGAACAGAAAAGCAGTTGTCATTACACTTTCCAAACATCATAATATCATAATAGAGAGTTTACCATCATTTGATCTAATTAAATATGTGTTAGCAGTAGATCATTTTTATGTAATCCATTATTTAAGCAATAGACTGCAAAGGAAAGAGATACTTATAATACTAAGTTACTATGCGTTTTTCTGCTTTTAAGTGTTAGTAGATCTGATATAAATTATTATTAAGCTACCTTTCTCATATTGTTTATTTTATCTATACTTTGGGTGCTATATTAAGAGATAAGCTTTAGTCCTTGCACAGTAACATGTCCCATTTTCGAACACGCTTATCATCCAGACGTCCCACTGAAATCAGCTAGCTATGTGTGCAGCACACTTCTGAAATTAAGACTGCACAAAATAGTCTTAAGAAAGGTAACTCATTAGATATTTGGCTATTGTCCTACTACAGATGAAATCTTACCTCTTGGAGGAGCTGGGACTTGAGATGTTATGAGAAAATGGGATGTGCTACTATCATCCTTGTACCATATAAAACGGCAGTCTAATCCAAAAATAGGGAAAGGTCAAAATACTATTTTAAAACTGACCGTAATAGGGAAATATATCTGAATCACTCATCCCCTAACATAGTGGAGGTCAATTTTTTTGACCACTATGCCACAAATCAGCCCTGTACCTGCCCCAGGTGCCACCTGGATCCTTTTTCTCATGCCCAATCCAGGAATGCTCTGCTTCCTGTTCCTCTCCCTGTGCTCCTTGACCAAGCTGCTGCTCTGCTTCCTACTCCCTGCACTATTAGCCACTCTGCTGCATGTCCATCTTCTCCATGATTTGTGGCATTCCACTTAGAATCACAGAGAAGTAGGATAAGAAAGCACCTTCAGAGGATCTAGAGGCAGGATCATCACTATCCAAACCACCCTACACACATCCATGGTCTAACCTAATACCAGAACTACAGTCAACCCTGATGCAATCACAAGACGCAACACCTCAACCTGGCACAGGTAAAGCAAGAGGTCTGCTACTTAAGAGAGTCATGTCCCGTGCTACAGTGGAAGAACTTCCCCTCCCTGCCTGCTGAGTCTGTACCAATCTGACCTAGGGGTAAACTCCTTTCTAACCCCCAAAACAGTGATTGGTTTGATCCTGAGCGGAGATGCAAAACCCTCTAGCCTGAAATCCGTGGGTTTAAGTCCCAGGTTGCATGGCAGACCCCATGCAAAATCCCCAGTGTTGGCTTCGACCAAAACCCAATGCATCTGAAGAAGGGAACACTTCTCCTCCTGCACTAGCCCCCTACAACAACATGTGTAGCAGCAAGGCGGGGCAGAAGGAGGAAATTCTTTCCTGGCCCCATATGGCAACCAGAGAAGCCCACAGACATGGAAAACTCATTCATAGCCATGGGCAGACCTGGGATTTTGAAAGGGGAGGTGCACATGGTGTGTTGCATCATCACATATAATACAACCTATTTTTCTCTAGTTAACTAGAATATTTATTAATATGCTAGGGCCCCAGAACTATATTATTCAGTTAAAAATCAAAAGGAAAAACAAACCTTTATTGGAATGTTCACTGATTTGCTAGATTATCTATCACATTTAAAAAAAACACAGTAAGCCAAGCCAAAATAGTCAAAAGATATTGTTTTTTTTACTCCTGTACTTCTTATAGTTAAATGTACATCCCCTTTTCAGATTCTTGAGCATCTTAACACTGCAGCCATCATTCCACTATTAGTCACTGCCCCACCCGAGTTTATATTAATGCACCTGAATTTACATTTTTAGCTAAAACTAAAAACTGTCTGACTGTCTGTGACCCAGGGACTTCAAAGCCCTGCTGAAGTCCAGATGTACTGTATCTACTTCATTCCCTTCATCCACACAAGCTGTTTGTTGATGAAGGAGACCAAGTTTGTTTGGCACGATCTGTTCTTAGTAAATCTATGTTGCCTGCTCGTGATCAGGCTTTCCTCATTAAAATGTTTGCAAACATGCTTACTTATAATACGCTCCAATAATTTTCCTGGTATCAAGGAGAGGCTAACCAGTTTATCAAGGTGAGGCTAACCATGGGTCCTCCTTTATGATTTTTTGAAAGAGGATGTTGACCCTTTCCCAGTGCTCTGCTGCCTTGCCTGTCTCCCACGACTTCATAAATGATATTGCCAGGGGCTCAGCAATCTCCTATGCCAGTTCCTTCTTGGGATGAATTTCATCAGGCCCTGCTGACATGAATTCATTCAGACCCACCAAAAACTCTATTTCTTTTGTTATCTCCTCCCTCAGCGTGTCCCCTTTCTTATCCAAATAACCATTTTTAGGTATCTGGTTGCAGCCTAACATTTTGTGAAGACTGAGGCAAAGTAGCTCCACCTTCTTTGCATTTCTTGGTAAAAGTTTGTCTTGGCTATTTAACAGTGGACCCACAGCTTCCTTGGTCTTTCATTTCTGGCTAACATATTTATACAACCTTGTCTTATTGTCCATAACCTCCCTCACCAGAAGTGCAGCTCATTTTTTACCTTTGCCTTACTGATTTTGTCCCTGCTAGTTCCTAGCATTTCCTGGGATGCTTCCCTAGTGACCTGCCCATCTTTCCGTTGTGTGTATGCTTTCTATTTGCTTTTGGGGCACCAAAAGCTCATTGTGCACCCCCATTACTACTACTTCTGTTTCCATTGCGGCAGAACAGGTTTTTGTTGGGCTTCCAATACTGTACCTGTTAGAAGAGTCCAGCCCTGCTGATCATTTTTATCTTTCAGTCTGTCCTCCCATAGCATCATGCCTATCAACTCTTATTAAAACCTGTGGCACCCATGCAGCAGATAATCCACAGTTCCTTCCCATTTATTTAAAGCATGAGGGTGATGAAAGAAGGAAAGGGGTGATGGATTGAAAGTTGCAGTATTCTTTGGGAAAACATATTTTGAACAAGCTGTTGAATGTTGTACTAAATTCTATGTTCTTTAAAATAAGGGGCTAATTTTAACTTCAGAAGTTCCATGTGATATCCAATGCTCCTGCAATACATTTTAAAAGTCTGCAAGGTCCAAGTTCCCCCTTCGGTGCACTGCAAGGTTAACAGATTTCAAGGGATCCTGGGCTGCCTTTTTCTCCTCACCTTCCAGAGCTGCTACAGGACTAGGGGCCAAAAATAATCCCTGAGGTTATTCGTAAATCACTATTTGAACTGACAAGATTTCAATCTGACAGCACCCATTTATCTATAGAAAAATAGCCCTCCCTCTGAACAGCTGAAATTATTGAACAGACCTACGTAGAGTGGGCCTAACTAAAAGATGCTGAACTCTTAAAACTCCCCTTTAAGACAAATGGAACTTTTGGTTTTTGGCCCCCTTGAAACATCAGAGCCAGTATTTCTGTAAGTAGCATTTTTGAGCTCTCATTCACTTTCTTTATGCTTCATTTTACAGTGAGATAGAACTTTATATATACATTTTTTCATCAAAAAATCTCACACTGTGAATGAAATATTTGTTCTGCATCACTAATATTAAAAAATGCCTTGTGACAGGCATGAGGAATGTTTCTGGATACTTTTTTCTTCTGTGGAAACTGTAAAATCCTTCCTATATTAGATAAGAGAGAAAAACCCAGCACTGCACTAACGGCAATCACTTTGAGTCTCGTAATAAGAAAAATTAATGGCAAAAGGATTTGGCTGTCTGCCAGTGCACCCTGCTTGTATTGACTTGGCTTCAACTGTAAGAAGTAATAAAGGAGTAAATTTATCCTGGGCAACATTCAGTGTGTGAAAGCGGTTTCCTTGTTGCAGAGAATTACTATGATAGTCAAGATGATGAGTTACTTTAGGCTTTTAACTGTTTCCTTACTCAGACGTATGAAGCAGACAAGGTAGGATTTTGTATATAGCAACATCATAATACTGTTTTACACTGTTATAAAGTTTTTCATTATATAAACCTTTTCATTATATGATACCCAGTGAAATGACAAACATTGGCTTGATACTTCACTTTGCAGTTTAGACTCCTTAAATGGACACAATGGAAATGTGAACTGAAATGCTGATTTTTGTGAAAATAGGCTCTTAGAAATGCTAAGGCCAGCACAAAGACTCACTGAAAAAAGTCTTCTTGAAATAGTTTGTAAAAAGAGAGACTATAAAAAGCTTTTTCATTGCCTGTAAACCAAACGCCGTAACACTAAAAATTTCAAAAATAAACAGGGTTTCCTGATTTGGGGGCAAGCCAGGAGCTTCCTGAGAAGCCATTTGATTAGGGATCCCAAATGCAAAGGTCAAGAGCCGAATCCAAAATCACGTAGATGTCTAACTGATTTATGGGACTAAATTCCCATTGATTTCAAAGGAAAGTTAGATACATAAATAAATTTGTGGATCTGGGATTAAATATACAACCTTCACTTCTCCTTTTGCTTTTAATTTTTTAGGCTGAAGGCAAGCTACGGGTGCACCCTATAGACCAACAGAGATACTTGAATTTTCATGTGCCACAGCTTACTTCATCAGATGTTTTGGAAAATGTTGTTAGTCCTAAATATGCCTAATAATGCCTAATCATCCCTCTGCTATGATGTGCCATCTTGGAAAAAAATATCAACCTGAACTTGAATTTTATATGTCCAGTCAAACTGAAGTCTAAAATGCTTTGCACTGTTCAGAGCTCATCCTCTGAACAGACCACTCTCACCACTGTGCTTTAGACTTTTCAGTATTTAAGTACCTAATAGCCTTCCAATGATATATCCATTTTGTATTTTCATCAGTATAAATATGGCATGTTCAGTCCCAATCCCTTTTATCCAAGCCTTAATTTGAATGCTTTCCTAGGCATACAGAAGTTTGTTCTCTGGAGATACTAAATTTACATATTCTTGTAATTTCTTTTCTGATTATGAAATTCATCAACTTAATTCAAAGTGGTTGCTGTAAACACAAAATCATCTTCAGCAATAAATTTTACCATCTAATGTTACACTCCCTCCTCCCCCCAGTATATTTTATAAAAAAACAAATCAACAAACCTTCCTTGCCAAGAGAGGAAGATTGCTGCTCTGTCATCTTGAACCCAAATCTGAAAATAACCACGTTTTGATATGCTAGAGGCCTCTGAGACTAAAATATGGGAACTGTATAGACAAGCAGACTGCATTATATTTTACCAACAAGGAACAAAGGAATCCATCCACCAAAAAAAACCCAGCTGACAACTTGCAAGGGCACTACGTGGTCCCTGCTGGACCAAGAGTAACTTTAACTCAGCTCTTCTCTCCCTTTAGACTGGTGCACAAGCAGGGCTAGAAGAATAGCTGCAGGAAAGGCAGACTTGCAGGAGAATGCATAGAGAACATATAGATCCAAGGCCAAGTGTCATTAAGAGTAAGCTGAATACCAGCCTGGGGTACATGGCATTTCCTTCTGATGATATGACATTATTTACCCCTTCTTATAAAAACTAACCTGAAGAAACATAACTGACCATACTTTTTCTCTCCTGCCAAGTCATTTCACTAGATACAAGAAAAGCCAAAGGCCTAAAGTTTTAGGTTGCTGCAAATGCCTAGCTTCCCCAGATTGATGGAAATTGAGGGCACTCAGTTCCTCTCAGGTCAGGGTTCAAAATAAATTGCACTGTAGAACAAAGCTGCTTCCTCTGTTAATTGAGGTTGTTCAGGAAAGGAAATGCACATAAAATGAAACGAGTCAAAACAAAGTCTTTGTAACACAACAAGAACCATTCATGGTAGTCAAACTTCATTTTTTTAAATGCATTTTGAAATGTTGAGACTTGTTTATTTCCCCGAATGAAAAAAATAGAGAATACAGGGAAGGGTAAGAATGATGATGCTCTCTCAGGCTCACTGTTCTGACAGTACAATGCATACCTTTTGTATAATACAAGAGCAGCTGCAACTAGAACGTTACATGAATGCTTTATTGTGGTCAGGTTATCTTAATAAATGTGACTATAAATTGCACTTGTAATAACACTCACAGTTGTTATCATGATAAAAGAAAAGCCATTACAGGTCATTATTTCACCTTTAACTCCTTCTTTGGAACATCCCGGATGCAGAGAGACCTCTGAGTGTTGATAAGTAAGACCCAGTATACTCATACAGTAAGAACTGAATATTAAGCAAAAGTAAATGCAGATGATTGTGTGTGACTATTTGGTAATTATTTATCTGAACCGTACACTTTATTGTATACAATAACATTACTAAAGTTTGGTTTGTTGGTTTTTTTGAGTCATCCCTTCTGTGGAAAACATTTCCCCCGCCCCTTGAATCTTGCAAATATTTCTGCCATTCTATGGCACTGGCACATACCCTTTCCTTTCCTAGCACCCTGACAAAGAGAAAGGTTGAACAGACGGGGAAAGGTAATAACAGTCCTGTAATGAATATTCATATGGACTGTTTTGCAGAGCCTCTTACCTATAAACTCTGCCAGACAAAATACAAGCCAAGGAGTTACAGTGGAGCTCTCTCAAGCCTGTGTAAAATGGATTAACAGCCAACATATTCTTCTGGAATGGTAGGGGTAGGACAATACTGAGTTTTCTGCTCTGATCAATAGTTTGCTCGCGCTACCATGCAGCCCTGGCATACTTCCTGAGAAAGTGGTTTCATGAAACAGTTTTCTAAAACCCCAGCCCACCGCAACGAACTCAGTTACCTGGAGTTATTGGAGATCTTGCTGAGGTTCTTCCTCATTAAACAGGAATTTTAATAGAGAAGCAAAACATGTCTCACAGTTTATGCCAATGCTGTTTAACATGCAGTGAAGGCACCCCTGGCAGGAAGTTGAGAAGTACCTCTGAATTCTTAGCCAGAGACCCAATTTTCATAAAATAAAGCTAGTTTCTGGCTGTTATGGTTAAAAAAAATTCAAAATGATACCTGATAGTACCCAAAATGTCAGCATCTGCCTGACAGTAAATGACCCAGATCTCTGCATGAGTTACTGCAAGGTGCCACTCTGCCATGCTTTCTGCATGACTTTGTAAAGAGCTTGAACAACAATACGTATGAACTGCTTCATTCATTTGCGCGGGTGCTGAAGTATCAATGATTAATTTAAAATTAGAATAAGCTTTAAATACTGGGGCTACATTCAAACCTGAGGGGTACAACCTGGCAAGTGAAGAGAAAAGGGCTGGGTCAGATTTAAGGGAAGTCACTCATGAAAAGTTAGCATCACATCATGTTACCAAAAGAACAACTGGAATAGGTAGAAACATTTAAACGTGTGTGTGTGTGTTCATTAGGTTAAACCACAACATAAATATCTTTCCAGACGTCTACTATAAAGCTGTGACTGCCAAAATGCATTGTAAAATGTCTTGTTATAAATTACAAAAAAACCAAACAAACAAAAATTGCACTTAGAGGGCCAGATTGTTAATAAGAATAATGGCGATCATATAAAAAATGTTATTTTTTATATAGCAGCATCTTTCACAGCGAGGAAAATCATAATTGGTGATGGAAAAATTAATGCAAGATTCAGGACTGGTATATTAATAGCTAGACACATGATAGAAGTTCTATACAATTCTTGAAAGTAATTCAGTAGAACTGTGGGAGACAATCTAAGCAGATGAACTGTAATAGATAAAACTGAACACTCCTAATAATATCATAAATTACAGAAAAACAAAGAAAATCAGATTTCAAGATGAACATAGTTTGGGATCTTAAAATGAACTTTTTTTCCATTAAAAAATAAATAGTATAAACTAAATGGTACATGGCTAGTTAATGTGACGTTAGTAAATCCATTATGAAGGGTTCAGACATCCCTGCATACTGTTGACAAAACAAATAACTCCTGCAAACTCATTTTGACTGCATGGTTATTGTTAAAGCTTTAAAAAGTTGTAATATTATTTAGTCCTTAGTAACATGAGTTACCAGTCCAATCCAATACAATGACAATTCCTATTGAACACCATTAAGTTGTACGAGTCCAATATGGCATTAAACACAAAATACTATTTTTAATAAAAAAGTATAAACAGAAATTAGACAACAGAGTTATTTGCTTTTTGTGCAGGATCCATTTCTCTTGAGCCTTATATTTCTTCAAAATCACTATGAGCTCAAATTGATATTTTTATACTTAGTGCCCTTGATAATTCATCATGAAAAGCCATTGTCCCAGATACGATGGGAAAAGACAAGATATAAGTGATATGTTCTACTTAGTCTGCAACTTTATGAACTTATCTAGGATATACCTGGTAATGCAGACCATGATTTGTTCTTAAACCTTTCTATTTGTTGTAGGGCTTCAATCAAGTGCTGCATCCATTTATACCTTATTCCCAGTAGTAAACTGGGACTCTTAAGCAAAAAACTCAAGGACCTGAGGAAAAGGGGGCACCTTCTTGTGTCAGACACAAAAGTCTTCCCTTTCGCTCCCTTAAGGCTGATCTACCAGGGAACAGGAACTCCTAGTGAATGAATATATATCTTGATATATCCTACCATGTACTCAAACTGCTGTGGTGGGGAGTGGACAAAGCCTGCTAATCTGGCAATAAGACAAAAACATGCTCTCCTGATTCCTAAGAAGACAAGTATGTTCACACTGCAGGAGGGGAAGGAGGACTTGAGAGGATGCTCAGGTTATACAGATGGAATTTCTCTACCACCTCTTAGATACAAACAGGAATCAATGCCCTCCCTGTGTTCTGGGAGATGGTCAGGAGATCCCTTTCTGTGCCTCTTCACAGCCATCCTTTCTCTTACCCTCCTGAAAAAGACTTAAAAATGCCACCATTCCCACCCCCCATCCCCATCAGTCATGTTATTGCTATTATTGAGCTGGCAAGGCTTATATTCAAAACAAAAGGGAGTACTGAAGTTGTCATGGAAATATGCCCACATCTTTCTAAGTGGTGGATCAGGGGCCCTCAAATATTTACACTTGAGTGCAAATCAGGTTTGTCTGGGGTTTTCAAAACAGCCTTTTTATAAGAAAATGACAGCTGATATCAGAGACGCAAAACAACTTCAGTGATATCTTTGTCAAACCATGGATCAGAAGCGAACACCCACGCATGGCCTTTCATGCATTCAAACACCTCAGAAGGTCATTCCAGAGCCAACTAGAACACAAATGCAGAAAATGCATCATCTCCAAGAAAGAGACAGAAAAATCAGACAAAGAGTAGAACAACAAGAAAATGCTGAACAAAATTTAACATTTTAGGAGAAAACTCTTATCTACATGTTAATTGTTCTACTTGCCTTATCATTTGGGAACATCTTAAGCAGACACTTGCTTCAGTGATAGATAGCCTCAAGCCATCACAGGCATTTGACTTTGCATGACAGACATGCTCTAAACTGTGATTACTTTTCTATTAAGAACATTGTTTCTTGTCAATCTCCAATCTGCTTAATATGCTAATGTCATATGGAAGTAACAAACTCCTGGGTGACAAGTAAACTGCACTGGGTTCAGGGAAAGAGAGAAACAATTACCTGCAAAACAGAGATAACAGGACTCTAAATTCATGGAGGCCTTGTGAGTTTTTTCTATGTGAAACCAAGCATTTATAAGCAAGAACAGGAGGCAAGAATCTGATTTGTAAATGGCTTACAAATGCCTAGAGTCTGTCTTCTGCATCTTCTAGAATTTTTTTACCCTAAACGTTGTGCTTCACACAATTTTTTTATGTTACAAACAAGCAAGTGAATTCTACAGCTTCTAGAAGTCCTGATACTAACAAAAGGAATGCATAAAGCCAATGAAAATCTATAGACACTTAAGTCACACAGCTCATTCTTCAAGTGGTGAATCAAAAAGATATTTGTCTGGGTAAATAACCAGATAGACATGGTGGCCAAAGGATGCTTACTAGAAGGGCTCGTCTGTGATAACATGCATAAAGAATGGGTTTTTAAATGAGAACACCGTTTCTGTAAATAATGTAAACTGTTCAGGCTACTCTAGAGACACCAGACAGCACAACTCCTTTAGATGTGGATAGTGCTTCGAATACTGTTTCTCTTAGTATTAGTTATCTCTCTCAGAAGCCCATATCAGATTAAAAGAAAATGTTTCTAAGGGAATGTTTGCAACTCAAAAGGACAAAATGATAAGAAACCTATGTATGTATAGTTATTTCCGTTCTGTAGGAAATTATATACTGGGCCATTTTTGGAAGTTTATTATTGTAAATGGAACAAATAATTTTGAAGGCAGTAAGAGGCTCTGTAGTCTCAAGAAAAAAATATTCCACTCTAGCCTCTCCATTGAGAGCTGCCTGACATAGGAAAGTAGACCATCTCTGCCAAACTTCTCATCTGGGTCACTGTATATGCAATTGCAACTCCATGTACAATGAATGAGGTTTCCCCTTTCCCAAATTCAAATAACCTTTGGGGGTTATAGTTTTGAATTCATTAGAGCTGTGAAATGGGGAAGATAATCTATCTCAACTTCATCTGGAAGTGGAAAAATAACATTAAAGTTAAAATCATATCCATTTCTCCCTCCTTCAAATATTAGTGTGGCTTTATTTGCAGTTCCTCACCATTTAAAACCTTCACTTTATCTGGTAGGGTCATGAGAAAGGATTTCCCAGTGAAGCCAAGAACAAAACTCCCAGGAATCATTAAAGTACAGCAGCAAGGTTGGGATTAAGTCTGCATTCTCAGTCTTGCTTGAGTCTTGGGTCTTAAGTCTGTTTCTTCTTTCAAAATTTTTTTAAACAAGAGTGCTAAAACCTACATGTATATATTACAGCCACCAAAGATGACTGAAGATATTACAACATTTTTCCTTTTTTTCTTTCTACTGGCACCAAGGTAAGATTGTGATATAACAGAGAACAGAAAATTAGGAAAGATAAAAAGCAAACTTGATACACACTGATGGTAAAACATGCATAGAAATCAGAGTGATTCAAGCTGGAGTCATGGACTCTACCACTTCCTAGCTATATTTTTCAGTGGCCTTCAATACAGTCAGTCATGAAGTGCTGATAACACATTTACAAGACCCAGTGGAATCCCTCTAAACTGGTTCCACTCTTTCCTAGCAGGGAGATCGCTAAGGGCGGTGTTGGGCAAGTCCTCCTGTAGGGTCTCCCAAGGGTTCCGTCTTGTTGCCCCTCCTATTCAAAATATATATGAAGCTTCTTGGTAAGATCGATGATTTGGAGTGAGGTTCCACCAGTATGCTGATGACACCCAGCTCTACTTCTTCTTTTCTACTCTGGTCCCAAGGACTCAGTCCTTTCCCAGTCCCTAGCTGCAGTCTGAATCAACTGAAAATCAATCCACACAAGACAACGATGACTTGACTTGGAGGGGACTGAGACAACTACCACTGATGGGGATCAGCCTCTCCTTGTCATTCATATTCACAACCTTGGGTGCTCCTGGATCTTCTAGTAACAGAAGTAGCTAGGAACACCTTTCACCATTTATCTATCTAATGAGAAAGTGGTGACCTGTTCAAAGCAGGACTGCCCCTAACTAGATCATCCCTGCCAAGGCTTTGTCGTAAAAACCTTCAAGGATGTAGATTCTAGAAACTTTCTGGACAACCTGTTCCAGTGCTTCACCACCCTGCTAGTGAGAAAGTTCTTCCTTATATCTAACCTAAAGTTCCCTTGCTGCAACCTGAGATCATTGCTCCTTGTTCTGTCATCTCCCACAACTGAGAACAGTATAACTCCATCCTCTTTGGAACACCCTTTATGTAGTTGAAGCCTGCTATCAAATCACCCCTCAGTTTTCTCTTCTCCTGACTAAAGCCCAGTTCCCTCAGCCTCTTCTCATAAGTAATGTGCCCTAACCCCTTAACCATCTTCATTGCCCTCTGCTGGACTCATCCTTTCTGTAGAGGGGGACCCAAAACTGGGCACAGTATTCCAGATGTGCCTAACTAGTGCCAAATAGAAAGGAATAACCACTTCCCTTGATCTGGTGGCAATGCTGTAACTAATGTAGCCCAGTATGCCATTAGGCTTCTTCACAACAAGGTCACACTTCTGGCTTATATTCAGTGTACTGTCCACTGTAAACCCCAGGTACTTTTCTGAACAACTGCTGCTTAGCCAGTAGACACCTAGCCCATACTGATTGTTCTGTCCTATGTGCAGGACTTTGCACTTGTCTGTATTAAACCTCATGAGATTTCTTTTGGAATAATCCTCCAATTTTTCTAGGTCTCTCTCAATCCTAACTCTACCCTCCAGTGTATCTACTGCATTCTCAGGTAGAGCTTGGTGTCATCTGCAAACTTGCTGGGGAGCGTACACCATATCACCTTCCAGGTTGCTGATGAAGATATTAAACAAAACTGACCCAAGAACTGACCTCTGGGACACTCCACTTGATACTGGCTGCCAACTAGCTATAGTCTCATTGATTACTATCTTCTAAGCCTAAAGATCCAGTGAGTTTTCTATCCACCTTACAGTCCATTCATCCAACACCTGCTTCCTTAGCTTGCTCACGAGAATGTTATGGGAGACTGTATAAAAACGCTTGCTAAAGTCAAGGTATATTACATCCATTGCTCTTCCTGCATCCACAGACCTAGTCACCTCATTAAGAAGGTTATCAGGTTGGTTAGGCATGATTTGTGCTTGGTAAATCCATAATGATTGTTTCCGATCACCTTCTCCTCCAAGTATTTAGAAAAAGATTCCTTTTTCTACCCCCTTTATGATTTTTCCAGGGACTGAGGTAGGGCTGACTGGTCTGTAGTTCTCTGGATCCTCCATTTCCCCTTTCTTAAAGATGAGAATTATATTAGTCCTTTTCCAATCATCCACAACCTCTCCCAACTGCCATGAGTTTTCAAAGATAATGGCTAGCTACCCTCAGGCATTATCTTTCACATCACATCAATCACATCAGCCAGCTCCCTCAGGTGCATCACGTCCATGGACTTGTACACAAAGTTTTTCTAAATAGTCCTTCACTTGCTCTTTTGCCACTGTTGGCTGCTTACCTCCTCCCCAAACCTTGCTGCCAGGTGCAGTAGTCTGGGAGCTGACCTTGCCTGTAAAAACTAAGGTGAAAAAGGAATCGAGTACTTAGCCTTTTCTACATAATCTGTAACTGGGTTGCCTCTCCCACTCAGTAAGGGACCCAACACTTTCCCTGATCTTCCTCTTGTTTTTCACATACTTGTAGAAACCCTTCTTGTTACGCTTCACGTTCCTTGCTAGTTGCAACTCCAACTGCACATTGACCTTCCTGATTTCATCCTGGCACGCCCCAGCAATACCCTTATATACTCCTCCATAGTTGTTTGATCACACTTCCACTTCTTGTAAGCTTCATTTTTTGTGTCTTACCTCACTGAAGAGTTTCCTGCTAAATCTAGCTGGTTTACATAGTAACCCGAACCCCAACCCATATCCATTCTTTCTTCTTCCATAAAAATAAAGATACAATGGTGCTTTATGAAATAACACCTTCATATGAGGGGTGGGGGGCAGGGGGAATCAATTTTCTTCCCCATGGAAAATAAACTCACAATGGTAATTTAAAAAATACTCGCTTAATATTTTAATCTTAATTTTATATTGGTTTCTTTAAAAAAAATTCCTTGTTTTGTTAATGTCATCCGACTATTCTTTCTCTAGATGTGTAAAAAAAGGTTAAAAACATCTTTAATCCCTTGTTTTCAATACCAGCATACTTGTTCCTTCTTCTAGCTCCTAACTGCACATGGACTATTTCCCAAAAGACACATACACATTTCCTTCTTGCCAAAATCAGTTTAGCTCCACCAGAGTGAGGAGACATGACAACTGCTAGCATCGGCTTAGGCACACTACTATTTAAATTTGAGTAGTCTGAAGAAAAAGAATGGTTAAGAACACAAACATTCCCCAGGACAACGGCTAAACTGGCATCCTCTCTCTATTTGGGTAAATTCAGTGTTCGCTACAATAAGCAATATTTCAGAAATATAAACCTAGATGTGTACCCATGCCACCAAAACAGGCAGTCTCCCTAGACTTCTTATTGATAGACTGAACTGCATTATATATATTCCTCTCACTCACTCTACCTACCCACCGTTCAATATCATTCCGGGCTGCTAAAAACCTTGTTAACCAGATTAAGATGGGTGAAGAGTTTCAAATTAAACAACCAACTCCCATAAAAAACTTCAATCTTTTCCCAAGTCAGAATAATTTATTTTCAAGTTATTTAATTGCCTCTACACTTCATTTATTTGGAATTAAATGATACTCCTAACAAGAATTCTTCTGTTTCTTTTTCTTTCGTATGGCATCAGGTATCAACCTCCAAATTCACTCTTTTGCCTGGACAATTGTCAAGCTAAGAGCACACCGAGCTAAGAGAAGGCAACCATATCCTTCCCCATGAGCATACCCCAACCTACCTAGGAGCCACACTAGACTATTCCCTCACTCACAGACACCACGTTCAGAAGGTCTGCAGTCAAGTCTCTGTACAGGTAGCTGCCTTAAGATCCTTAGCCAGCAAGACAAGGGATGCCAAAATGCTCAAAACCACCTCATTTGCAATGATATATGCCCCCGCAGGAGATTGTGCTCCTATATGATCCAGAAGTTGTCACACTAAAAAGCTCAATCCCATACTTACTCAACTGGCTTCACAATTTATACACACACAGATGTACTTCCTGTATTCTCAGGCATTAGACCAAGTGACTTTAGATGACAAAACTCTCCAGATGAACTGGAGAATGACTCATAAGAGCCTATCTACTGAAAAAAGGTCATGATTATCCATTTCCTTACACCTTTTCAAGCCAGCAGTATGCTGATATATTTTTGAACTATTATGTTTAGCCTAATTGTTTAGCAAGGAATAATATATCAGCTTTAGGTAGGAGTCCCTAGTAGTTGGAACTAGATATTGCCAAAACTTTGGTAAGTGTTTGGGATCAGGCAGAATTAAAGTGAGTACTTAAAGAAGGAAATCAGAGGATCCAGGACAAACATCGATATCAAGCTGTAGAACAAGGGTACCTCAAAACAATGTTGATGGGAGGACTGGAAAATTCTCAAGTGCATTGAACAGATGTTGGCTGGTATGCCTTTGGGGCCTGCTGAGTATGGCCAGAAGGAGAAAGATACACCAGATAACATGTGCTCAGAACCTCTAAATGAAGTCACTATGACTCGGATTCCAGCTGCAGTCTAGCCACAGCAGCATGGAGCTAAGTTGATTACACTGGTCAGCTTGCTTATGGGGTACCATGGGAAGCTGCATAAACAATGGCCACAAAGAAGTCTTACACTTGTGCTTTTCTCCTGGCACAAAAGGAAAGCTATACAGCTGCTCAAGAGCTTTCTTGCAAAACAGTGCCTTGCAGCACTGAGAGAATGGCCCCCAAGCCCTTGCACATGTGCCATTCCAGTGACAGGGAGGGAGCAGGAGACCACTCTATACTGGCACCAAGGATCCCTAGTCTCGGACAACCTTGCCACTGCTGGGGAATGGACCCCCACCCCTGAACATCTACAAGTTCCAGCCAGAAGAGGGCATGAGGTAGCTGCTTTTTTCCTGTGAGGGGGACCAGGAAGGCTTCCCACCCTCCTCCCCAACTCCCCTGCTCTAAGGGAAACGGTGTCCCATCACACTCAGCAGGTAATTGGTGAGATGGGAGACCTTCTCCAGAAGATGAAATCCTCCCAGGGCTGCCAAGTGCCAACTGACAGCCTTCCCCTTCTGAATCGTTAATTAACGGGCTCCCCTAAGGGGAGACTCAGGGAGCAGCCCTCTAGTGACCCCTGGCTGCAGAGTTCACCTGTGCAGCTCTCCAACCAGGGGGCTGAAACTTGTGTGCACGCTAGCTCCTGGGCTATTTTTCTACTGAAATTCTTATGAGTAGAAATAAAAAGCTGTCTGTAGCCAATATGCATTTCTTTAGAAAGACAACTTATTACCTATAAGTCACATGCCTTTCAGGTCACAGAAATGTTATGGTTTAGACAACAAATAAAATAAATGGGTATTCAATTAAAGGAACCACCAGACAACATGCATTTTGTTTCAATTCACAGGGGAAAAAATGGAGATATCTGTTCTACATTGCTACATCCACACAGTCACTCTGAGTCTCTTTAGACAAAAAAAGTCAATCCACTTTTTATAGCTCCATTTCTTCTCATTAAAAATTGAACTTTCTTGTGAGATTTTTGTAGTAAAGGTTCTATGTATCCATCATCATTTTAAAAAATTCTGACAGTTCACAAACCTGGTGGGTCACAAGTCTCATATCTAATGTGTAAATTAGGTTTCTGTAAGAAGGGGAGTGCTGACATTTTATTGTAAAGGGAACTATTTTCAGACCTTGGATATGATAGATGTAGTTTTTATAGATTTTATGTAAAAACAAGATATATTACTGTTCTGGGGTCAAGCTAACTTTAAAGAGAGGCTTCTTAAGGAAATAAATTCCTCTGTCAAAATAAATGTGGAAGTGCTCATCAGATTTCTCTTTGACTCCTTATAATTTGTTTTTGGGAGGAGCTGGAACATAATTTTGGCACATTCAAATCCCAAACCAAACCCCTGTCACATTCAGTCACTGCTACATAAATGTACTAGGGTTCAAACAAAAAGAGCATTCCAAATCTTTAATCATTATGAAAAACAGAGTACCTTGACCTTGTATTTTAACGTTAAATGGAGTGGCATTATAAAAATTAAATTGGTTCTTGCTCATTTCCATAATATCCTTTAAAAAGCCTTGCTTAGCCTGAGTGGATGTCCTATTTCTTTATCTTTCTTGATGACCTCTCATGCCTGCAAGTCAGCTCGTTTTTCTTTGCTGAAGACTGCACCCTACTGCTGCATGCACTCTAAAATTTCCATTAAAATCTAGGGCATCATCACTCATTCTTATCTGCAGCAGGCTGCTGAACACTGCGATACTAGCAACTGCATGCAAACTAGTCTCAAAGGACAATATTAGTTATATACATTGTCATCCAGAAGAATTCTACCTGGATAATACCTTATCTCATAAAGTACGCCTAGCAGCTTAAACATGGAGTACTGAGGATGCTGCTCTTTGCAATTGTTTTGCACCAGCAAGTGTTCCTTAAAAACTAATTTGCCAGTAGGCAATTAGCCTTTCAAAGTACACTATCAAGTTTATTTCTAAATGAACTCGTATCCAGTTTTTCTTATCCACCATTGAGCGCTGACCCTCCAAAGCATTAGTCTTTTAAATTTGTTTAAGCATGTAGATTGTACCTATGTCTATATAAACATAAGCCTGTTTCTCACTCGTGGGGTAGGTACAGACATTACATTATTACTGGTATAAGTGATCGGATACCATTCCATACCTAGAACAGAACAGAAGTTGGGTGCACAGACAGGTTTAAAAATGACAGAGCCCAGTATAAGATTTGATGCCCCCAACACCAAAGGGCACATGTGAATTCTGTGCACCACCAATCTAAACTATGCTGTTTACAGAATAGATCAGTTTTGCCTTGGACTTTTTGAATGTCTGTATCTAAACCTGGAGATTAAGTGGTTTTTATCACCGAAAGATAGGAACGCCACCGAGAAATGCATTAAATTATGAACAGCATGCACGGTCATATGTATTTCCTCTCCTCTTCAGACTTGTATAGAATTATGGTATAGAATTATAGTTGTATAACTAAATTGCTACTTATTTTAAGTGGTACATTAAGTAGTTTATTATTTTCCTTTCCATTAAGTATTTTGCCCACCCCTGGCATATTATATATACATATATATAATACATGTTTATATTATTATACAGTATTATATATGTATGTATGTATGTATAATATGCCAGGGATGGGTATGCCCACACCTATTTTGTATCTATCTATCCATCTATCTGTATAATATGTATATATAATATGCCAGGGGTGGGCATTATGTGTATGTGTGTATATGTATGTATGTATATATAATAAGCCAGGGGTGGGCAAAATACTTAATGGAAAGGAAAATAATAAGCTGCTTAATGCATCACTTTAAATAAGTAGCCATTAAGTTATACAAACATAATTCTATACAAGTCTTGCTACTTAAGTTGCTCCAGAGGGTGCATCCAGACAAGCGTGGATGTATGATATGCAGTGCCGCAGACCCATCTGCAGTACTGCACATGCAGCAAATGCAGGTGTTTCCCACTCTGCTAATTTGCCCCTGGATCTACAGGGGTCAAAAAACCGCACATATATACACACACGATTTACCACATACGCACACAGTATTGAAAATTTGGCAGCTGGTATATGAACTTGATAGTGTACTATGAAAAGCTAATTGCCTCCTAGCAAATTAATTTTTAAGGTACACTTGCTATTGCAAAAGAACAGGAAAGAGCAACAAATATACATATGGCATTATGTCAACAATATTGACTGGAAAATTTAGAAGGAATATAATTTCCAGGAGGAAATTTCCATCTGAATTTCCAGTACAGTATCTCTCACAAGATTTAAATTACTTCCCAGTTCTTAGCGAGTCAGAAATATCAAGAATGACAGAAATTTGGCAACTACCTTTCCATTTCTGGAAGAAATATAGATCTTGATTGATGAATAAAAATTGAAGTAGTCATCTGAACTTTTCAAAGCTTCAAAAAAGTATTCAGTGTGAAGTTTAGAGTTTTGCTGTATGTAAACCATTTCCCCTCATCTCGGCTACATTCTTTTAAAACAATTTTTAAGGGTTTTCTTTTTTGTTTTTGTAACTGTATCATAAAAGTGACCAGTATATTATTTTATGTACTGAAAGTTACCCTATTAAAGTAAAAAAGTGGTTACAAACTGCGGACCTCACCTTACATCTCAACACCTTTCCCAGGTGGTAGTATGCTCCTATACAGATCACTTTCTAGGCAGACAGCCCCAACTTCTGGTGTGCAAGCAGCTTGGCTTTGCCCCATCACAAACACATCCTAACCTCACTCCTGGCCTGATCCTATTCCCAGCTGGGCACATTATGTGGGAAGCTCCTCTCCCTCTGCCACTGTATTCAGCATGGGCATTAGGACTGTGCAAAGCAGCTAGCAGCTAGATTCGCTTCAGATTCGGCTGATTTGGGGGACAGTGATTTGATTCGGTGATTCAAATCACTGCCCAAATCAATTTGGCTGAAACTGATTCGGAGATTCAGCTGCCGCCATATTGGCCAAATCTCCAAATCAAACAGTCCCCATTCCCTGCCTGCTTTCCCAGCCCCAGCATCCTGGCACTTAAAAAACAAAACAAACAACAACAACAACAACAACAACAACAAAACCAGCCCTGCACTCACCGGCTCCTGCCAGGTGAGGGGGCGATCCCCACTACCCCCCACTGCCCTGTGCTGCATAGGGGGGGTTCTGCCATGACCCCCCACTGTGCTGCAGCAGCCAGTGAGTGTGGGGCTTTTTTAAAAAATATATTTTGAAGTGCTTGGATGTTGAGGCTGGGTGGGGCAGCCAATGATGGGGCTGAGAGAGTGGGTGGGAGTCAGGGGGTGCTCAGGGGAGCAGACAGGGGAAGGGGCCTGGCTGCCATGGTCCCCTCCCTCCTCCTTCATCCCCACCCCCTACTTACCAGCATGGAGTCCAGGTCCAGCTACCTGTGGTGGTGGGTGGGGACTGCCTGAATCTCCTCCAAATTGATTCTGAGGCTTTGGATCAGTTTGGAGCTTCTTATTAGTCTACTGATTCGATTTGGATTCAAAGATTTGGCTGCTGAATTCGGCTGAATCTCCTCCAAATCAAATCAGCAACTGAAGCTTCACACAGCCCTAATAGGCACCCAGTCTACCCTGCTGTTTACACTATGTGGGAAACTTCTTCTTCTGCCACTGCAATCAATACCAGTAGCCCACTTTCCCCTCCCCCCCACTATATGTGCAGTGTGAGAAGCCCTACCCTCTTCCACACGGCCTGCACAACACTGGTGCCCCAGCTCCACTGTGCCACCCCACCCCTGAGGGGTGGGGACAGAAAGGAGCAGCCAGGGAGGGAAGAAGTTGGGGGACTGGGGAGACCCCAGATGCTGCTGCATCAAAACTATGAGTGGAGTGGTAGGCAGGCAGGAGCTTGCTGGCATGTTGGCACTTTGTGGATCACATGTGGCCCATGGGCTGCGAATTGGACAGTCCTATCTGAGAACTGAGAGTTATAGCTTCAGAAGATATAAACTGTGATGTAATTTGGATGACCTTGAAGGCCCAGACTAGGACTAGGCTAAAAGGCTGTATTGGTTTCAATAAACTAGTTTTTAAATGAATTTACCATACTTACTCAAATACAAGATGAGGATTTTTCTCTTAATCTGCAAAGGGAAAAGCCCTCCTCTTACATTCATGTACAAGGAAACCTCATTAAAATTCATCGTCTATCATTAAACTGCTGCCAAAAACAGCATGTTCTCAGCAATAGAAATCAACTATAAGGTTAATTAAATGCAACCAACACTGAGCATGCCTATAAAACACATGGCCCATATATGACAAACATGGATGGGAACCTACCACAAAGATAGATTAGTGCAGCTCATCTGAGTAAGATATATAGCAGTGCCCATTGTGTGCAATTCCCCTCACCACCAGCTCCTTTTCAAGTCATGCTCAGCCACTACACTGTATACATTTTGACTTCCTCTTCACCTCTCACAGCTGAGTTGTGCCTTTCTTTCCCATTTCCAATTATTCCTGTTTATACAACAGCCTTAAATGTCTGGCAAACATCAACAAATAGGGGCCCAAACAGTTCACCCACAACCCCACCTCTCAGCCTGTTGCATATGCATAGTGTGGCCTCACTCTCCATAAGGTGGAGCTGAACTAGGTTGCCCTATGCCTCATTTGCAAATACATTTTGGGGGATCCCAGGACCCAGGACAAGACCCCCTGTTTCCAGTTGTGAGTGGGGGGTACTCATTAGCACATGGATCCTTTGTGGGTGGGTATCTGGAGTACCCACACATACTGAGCAGTGCTGAGCTGTGGGATCACCATGGCTTGAAGTGCTGTTGACTCTGCTTGGGTCCAGGCCAATGATCTATATGGTAGATTATGAGTCATAGTACAATCATTTGTATTATTTATAAATAGATGCACAAAAGTTTTGGTCAAAAGTGTGGATTTGTGGATTACCTGTGCTAAAACTTTCAGCAATTCAAAAAAGTTAAAATACATCAGCTCTGGATGAACTAAGTCTATGGGCACTATATGCATATTAGTGAAAGTATGCTTATTTTAAGGTCAGTGTTTTCAAAGTTGCCCTTCACTTTCATGTGCTCAGAGAGGAAAAGGGTTTTACAGTAATGACTGGGGGAAGGGCCTGAAGGAGAAAGAAGCTGGGGTGTGGTAAAGGCAAAGGGGTTATCTAATACCCCCCTCCCCGATTCATTTTCCCTGCTGTAGCAGTGGGAGGGGGGCAAATTCAAGGCAGACTTCCAATAATTACATTCTACAACTGGAATATTATAACAAATTTATAAATTTTCCATCTTTAGAATCTAATTATTTGTGATGCCTTATATTCAAGTAAATATTTTAGCTATAAAGCATAGCTAAATATATATCCAGATTCTTCCACCCTTATTTCTACTTTGGTTTTTTTTACTTCTTTTTGTTTTACCATTGTTCCTAATAAAATTGAGTGAACTCAAAACAAAATCCCCAAAATAAGACAAACTTATCAACCAAACATTTTAATTTTATTGGTTTTATATCCCACTTTTAAGAAGTTTTAGGGAATTTTAAGGAATTGTCTTATTTGATTACAGACTTCCAGCCCAAATGTTTTGGGGTTGTTTTTTTTTTTCATGTTGCTTTTTAGGTTATTGCATTTACGAACTGGTAGCCATACAATTAATCCATTTGTTTTACATGAAATTTCAGAGAAAAATTTAGGCACCATAGGTCACTTGTTACAAATAATAAAGTGTTTTGATTGTAAGACTATACTTTCTCCCTCCGTAAAGAACCATAAAAATTGCACTCAACTAGTGAACTATTATCAGACCCCACAATAGTCTTGACTTTGGCTCTTCCATTGTTTTTGTTTATGCAATAAAGATAGCAGGTCAAAAATGATTTTGATGCAGTTTTTATTTTAGTGTTTTTAATGTACTTAAGCCTATGAGTCCTTTTTTTCGGGGGGGGCATGTTATTTGATCTTCTGCAGGGATTTGGTTATGGTTTTTATCTGTAGTTACTGACTTACAGTGGGAGTGGGGGGAAGCTGTTTTATCTAAAATTGAGTCTGAAAATTTGGGATCAACTTATACAGAGGTTCAAGTTCTGATCAGAACAATCTGGTTCTTTGCTTATACCAACCAATTATAAATACTATTTTTTTCATACTTCAAAGCATAAGTTTCACAGCAGTGTGTCTTTCTGAATGTGCTCTGTGTGTGTACAAATTAGAAACAGAATAAAGTGCTTCGGCTTAGAGGCTTTGATTAAACTGTTAGTTTACTTTCTACAAAAAATTCTCTAAAAGAAACATACGGGCTAAATTATGTTTTGGCTTTTACAGCCTTGGCTGCAGACAGCAGTGGTAAAATTCTCTGCTATGATTCTCAACACTCAAAGCACGTGGAAGGGAAGGCTATGTTGGCATTACAAAACCCACTTTATCTTCAGTCTTGGATTGCTGTCGGGTCAAGAGAGGCTCCTGGAATAAGTCTGACAGCACTGGGGAAAGGGTCTAAGTTATGTCAGGATTATTCAGAATTGCCACAATTGTGTGCTACAGTCCTGACACATTCCTCTTGCCTCAGACATGCCCCCCTACGTCAGGGCTTGTAACTAGATCCTCTAATGACAGACTGCTATTTTCCATAGCGTCTCTGTTGGGGGGTCCTCCCTCAGCTGTAACTGATACTTTTAGGCCTCTCTTAACATGTCCCCAGAAGTGGAAGATGGGGAGAGAGAAAGTTTATCAGGGTAAGATATGACCCAGATACCACATTTTGTCATCTGTTTTTTAAACCCCACTTAACATCCATGTTTCCTTCTAATTAAATATCTAGAAATCATGAGAGATGTCCACTACCAACTTAATAGAAAAGGAAAGCTGAACATTGATCTGCAATGTGGTTTTAATTTAAGAAATTATTAATCTACTGCTTTTTTCCTGGGCTGACTGGATATCACAGTTGGTTAGAGTTGGAATAGGTATCTTTTTTATAAATGTACTTCAAGCAAATTCTCTTTAATGACAATAACATTTGAAGTTGTATGGAATTTACAATATGTGGATATACTGGAATTCTTTTAACTCAAGTAGCAGTTTATTTAATCTATCATTTTCTCCCTTTAATATGAAATCTAGAAAAGAACATACATTGCAAGACTAGGTTAAAGATTTATTCAGTTATTTCAAATATCTATTATTGATCATGAGATTTACTAAAAAATCTAAAGAACCTTAGAATTGTGGAAAAAATTACAAAATCTGTGTGTACACATTTGTGAAGTTTTAAAAGGATTTTTTTATGTTATTTCTGGGAAAGGAGAAATGAAGAATATTCTCAAAAGCAAAGCAAAGCAAAACAAAAAAAATCTCTTGCCTAGATGAGACCTGCCTTCAGTAGCTGTCAATATCCAGTGTTTTAAATTAAGGTTGAGCCACTTTTAAAGCTTGTGTGCATATTAAAAGAAATCTCTTCCAGCTCTCAGAAGCAATTATTTTATACTCTGAAGAATGATATTTAATAACCCTGGCCTTAGTTTGCATAACCCCCAAAATAGTGATAAAACAAGTTACCTAATTCTTTTAAAAAGCTAGCCATGGAATTTAACTTTGACCTGCAGCAAGGAATTCCATAGACTGTCTAATGAAAGTATTTTAAAATTTCTTAATCTCAAATTGTACTGCCCTGGAAAATTGAGCATCCATTTTATCCTGTGTTAAGCTGTAAGGAGGGTCACTTTGCATTATGCCCCTTCATAATTACAGCTATATAAACCAAGTGTCCTCTAATTCCTTCCTTCTCAGATTCAACTTTTTCACAGTCTGTTAAACAAGAATTCTACCATATTCTAAGCTTTTAATGTTTCTCTTTTCTGGACCATTTCACTCTGCCACAGAATATCTTCATGGGAAAGGAAAAACTGGAGTACTCAAAATAAGGGTATATTTTCTATGCAATTGTCTACCCACTTTTTATTTCAATCAAGAATCCCATTCTTTTCTATGCCTACTGTCACATACTTGCCAAAGAACTATGTAAACTCATCCTCAATTATTCTGAAATCTTATCATGCCTAAACGTATTTCAAAGGGTTAATTAATGTTAGCAGGAATTATTTTAAGATCTAAATATATTTTGTTATAGCTAGAATTATCTTGTAAATGTATATAATTTTATGTTACGGATGGAAAACTTGTCTGTGTAATTGAGTCTTAGAAATAATTTCCATACCTTATGCTCAATGACAGTGAAAAATCCCAGCCTCAACATTTAGGTAGAACATCTCAAAGTGATAGCCAAGGGAGACAGGCAACCAATTCCTACTAGATTCTAACTCATTGTTGTTGCTGCATAACACCTGTTTTTGAATTCAGTTTAATTCATTTGAAATTACTGTTCTCTCAAAAACTGTAATAACTTAGAGAGTTCTGTATATTAATCACGATTTCTATCTATGGATATATTACATAGTTCTGTCTCTTTGTTTATATATATAAGCAAAGAGAAAAAATACCACAAAATGGATATTAGCAAAACCCAGCAAATTTCAATATATAATATAATGGCGTATGTGCATGCATGCCTGCTTCATCTGACCAATTCCTATATTTACTATGGAGTTTATTGTTTCTTGCTGATGTCAATTTTGTCATATATATAATATATATATATTATACAATCTACAGATGCTACTGAAGATCAGTCTGATCTGATATGGAACATTATTTTTTGAAAAATAATCATTTCACCTGTCCCAGACATCACATCAAAAAAACCCTAAAAATTCTTTAAAACCTTAACAAACATGCGTGCAAAGATTTTAGATTTTTCTACAATTGAAAGTTTGTTTAGAAGCTGAAAGTCAGCCACACCTTTTACTAAAGCTCAGATCAATAGCGAATATTTTAATTTAATTAACCTTTCAATGAGAAGAACAGTCTTGCAATATATACCCCTTTCTAGACTTCAAATTAAAAGTAAAATGCAGTAAATTAAATAAACTAGTGTTCAAGTTTAAAAGTAATTCCACTATTTCCACATATTGTAAACCTCAAGCAAGTTGATTTTATGGCATTTCTCTCTTTAAATAATGTTTGAAATCTTCATCTGACCAATTCCAAAATTCCAAGTAACATTTTAGGCAGTATTTTGTGAAATTCAATGGGCATTAGCAAGAAATAGTAAAACTGAATTCAGGTATTAAGGGAGACGCTGATATAATTCACTTCTCTATAAATCAAATAGTTCGTTGATGGCAGAAAACCACCAGTGTCATTTTAGCTCAGTCCATATCCCAGTTGAAAATGATAACCTCCTATAAGAGGAAAAATAAAGAGGGACAAAAAAAAAAAAAAAAAAGATGAGAAAGAGCAGGCATACTGATCTGCAGATGAAGCTTTTAGTATGCATATGGAATAAGACAAATTGTTCTTGTGGATGAAGGGAAGACCCTGGTATGGTGAGAAGAGAATGCAGGTACAGAGAATCCCTATCACAGGATGAAAGAAGGAAGAAGCCCTGGGGAGAAGGAGTGGAGAACTTTGTTAGGAAGGGTCACAGAGCACATGGGTGTACCAACAGTGATTGAGCATGGGGAGAAAAGAAGCACAAAGAACCCTCCAACTCCCACCCCAACATGGAGGAAATGCAAGCTGCACAGAAAACGTGAAATACAATACAGGAAAAACCACATGGGGTAGAGGGTGGGTGGGGGAGAGTGGAAATAGCAGCAATTTAATTTAATAGTGGAGGAACAGGGGAGGACTTTATGAATGGATAGAAGCAGCCCCTGACATGCACAATTAAGTTAACCTCCAGAAAGTAGGATGGGAACAAGCCAGAAGGGTATGTCCACATAAACAGCATAAGTGCACATGCTTGTGTTCACTCTGACCCAGCCTGACTCACTCTAAACTTTCATTAAAGTTAAAGGAGCAATGTAATTTACACCAGCTAACTATCTAGCACCTCACCTAGTAAAATGCTTTTGGATTTTTGTATTATCTTGTGACACACACAGTCTACAGCAGTAGTTTATTTCTAAAAAAAACAAGAAGAAACCCTGTTAGGATTTCCCTGCCCTTGTGCCATCATATAATTTTGTGATATGGCTGTTGAATTTATAGTGGAAATTCTGTTACCTTCAGCAGCAACATGTCTTATGCCTATCCAAACACAAAGTAAGTTTGCTGTTGAAACACAACCTTTTCATACAAAAGTTATCTGACAGCTATAGTGGTCATTAAGAGTGTGCTCTATGCATAGGATGACCATACATCCCTGTTTGGACAGGACACTCCAGGATTCTGTAGCCTGTTTCCCATCTGGTTGGTCAGAAGTCCCAGGCAGCAGTCTGGTGGGGAGGTGGAGTGGCACAGTGTGCCAGACAGGCAGCAGGGTAAGCACTACTGCTTCTGTGCTGAAGCAAGGATGTGCCACGTGTGGGCACGGTAGACCCTGCTCCAGTCCACCCATCTTGCTCCCACAGAGAAGCAGCAGTGCCTGCCTGCCTGCTGCCTGGCACACCATGTCTCTGATGGACTTTTGACCAACCAGCCAGGACTGAGCTACAGAACCCTGGAGTGTCCAGGCCAATCTGGGACATATGGTCACCTTATATAGGCAGTATTTAAATATTCTAATATAATAAAGGGCTTAGTCTGTCTGTCTATCTGTAACACTTTTGGTCAACTGCTCATGTGCCACTGAGAGGGCAGGTGGTGATTGGCTGTGCGGGCCTAGGCAGAGAGGAGGTGGAGGTGGAGGCAGAGGCGGGCATGTATGCCCTCAACAGCCGTCAGGAAGAGGGGGAGGAAGTTCCACTGTTCAGTGGATGAAGCAGAAGCAGAGGCAGAGGCGGGTGGGCGGGGGTGAAGGCAGCCACGCACACACCCAGCAGGCATCAGGGAGGGGGAGGCAGGGGAAAGCTCTGCTGCTGTGTTGGGGGAGGTGCAGGAGGGAGCCCCTGTGCCAGTGGCTGGAGGCAGCGGCAGTGGCACAGGGAGTGTTTAATGTGGCCGGCCCCAAAGGGTGAGTGGTGGGCGGGCAGCCATGTAAAAACTCCTTTGTTATTTTAAATCTGTCATTCATGATGGGCAATTGGCTAGTAGCTAGAATAAAACTATTATGAGGTACTGAATGCAAAGATTAATTGGTTAAAATGATCCACCTTGTCCATTCCCTTCACATTTTCAGCACTCAATATACTGTTTTGCATGCAGATATTGTAAAATGTATGCGGGCCACCTTATTTCATTAGCGGAAGTAAATAAAACCAATGGCAGATGCTCCCCAGGTTTTAGTGATGATGTCTCCCTTTCTAAAGATAGCAAAGTGAAGGTCCCCAAGCTCAGAGGAAAGAGGTATACAGTATTGCTCTCTTCCATGCAGGGACAGATAAAAGCTTTAACCCCCTCATTATTAAGATACTGGTCAGGGGAAGGGAGGAACCACTAGACAAACATACTGACACTTCAATTCCCACTTACAGCAATATGGAAAGTGAAGTTCTCCTACTTGGTTCCCATCAAGTTCCTGCTTTTTCTCCCTTCTCATCAAGCAAGAATATACCAGGACTCCTACTTGCTCAAGCCAAATAGATAGTACAGTTTCTCAGCAAAACAATCCCCTTTGGGCTACACTGAAAATTAAACAATCATAGTTCCTTTTAAACAGAGCAAAATAAACTGAACATAAGTCTGGTGTTCAGGTTCAACACATTCAGGTGACAAATCCTGCAAAAACAGGCCTAGCCCCCTCCCACCATGCCAGAACCCACAAAACTCCACTTTTAACTCCTATAAAAGCCAGATTCCTTCCTCGCTCCATTAAAGTTAACTGTTGCTGTTCATGCAATCAGAACAGGAATATATTTACAAAGAGCTATGCTAAGTCTCTGCCGAGCAGAAGAGTTTGTAATTAAGTAATGACATCTTGTTAGATGTTCTCTTGTTTCTTTCTGCAACAACCAGCCACATCTGTTATCTCTGAAACCCTGTATGTATCCAACAAATTACTGAAGCCATGAAGAAATGTAACCATCATTAATCTATACCACATTGCTAATCTAGATGAACTGCATGAGCTGTGAAAGATTGATTTAACATATAGATAAGTCTTTGGCTAAAAAGATAATAAAAGGTTGACCTTTTTCTTAGTGCAATGTCCAAAAATGTCCTCACTTCAATTTGTTTAGTTGCGATATATATTTTTTTCCTGGATAATCAGGAAAAGACCACTGTGGGATTTACTTTAAATTACTAAAAGTCACATACATTATATACCTACACTAAATCAATCAGATTTTTCTTGGCATGCCACATAATAAACACTGATTTATGATAAGACACAATAATAGCACAAGAAACATTACACACTGACACAATTAAATCTATTGCAAGCTAACAGCTTAGAGTGTTTTAATAAAGGAACACGGTTTGTGGATTTGGTAGTAAATTCACAATGCAAGACAGTTATACATCACTGAAGCCACTAAACAGTTGTTTAAATATCCTAAACCAAGGCTCTGGGTAAGGTACCAGTTGACTACTGAGATTTAAAATGATTTAAGTATTTTATGAAGTGCTGTGGATACAGTTTATGAAATGTCCAATATCAGGGATAATATGAGGTCTTTTGAAGCAAAAATAAAGGGCTGAATAAGGAACTTTAAAAAAAATCAGTTGAATAAATTGAGGCAACCCCCTAAAACAGGCTGGAGCATATAGTATGATTGGATTGGATAGCCACCGCAGCTGCTGGGGTCTTGAGGGGAGCTTTAGTTAGGGGTAATTCTGCCTTGCCCCCTTAGGGGTCTGGACTAGGGAGGGCTTTTCCTCTCTAGGACTCATGTGATCCCTTCCAGGTCTACTTTCCTATTATCATATAGTCATCTGCTTGTGTACCATAAGTGAAAGTACATTCCTGAAGTTAAACTAGGAATATCCCATTAAAACCAAAGTGACCTATCAGTGTGTCTTAAATGATTTTCACAGAAGTAGAATGGGGAAAAGAAAGATACGAGATAGAAACGATCACTTAGAAGGTCACTATAGGAATTGCCATTAAATGAAAACATTTCACTCAATAGAATCAGGTATACCCAAAGGTAGAACATAAGTTATAACTTCAGTACCTATTGTAACACTGCTGATTGTTAATTGTTTGCTTTCAGCATCTTACACTATAGTTTGGGTTTTTCCTCTGTAGTATTTACAATTTTCTTTAACTGGGACCTCAGTAGCTCATTTTCATAGTTTACATAAAATTAATGCAAGTTACTTTAACACTAAATTATTTAAATTGTAAATGCTTGCATTCCTATGACATTATCTTTCTGCTGATTTATATTCAGATTATGTAATTAGTAAATTAAGATCTTAGTTGAATTGTAATAAAGTGTACATTTGTAATACTGCAGTGTGGATTCATTTGCCTGTACATTTATTAATCATCCATTATCTTTCTGCCCTCAGCTGCAAAACCACTTTGTGACTAAAGGACTTGCAGAAAGAACTGATTATATTTTACTTATATTTTAAGTAGATTAATCATCATTTAATGGTAGGGGTTCTTTGCAATGACTAAATGTTCTATTATATAGTGAATTCTTTACAATACTATTAACCATACAACACTTTGTATCTGATTTAAAATCCATGGTTTCATAGTCCAGAAACACTTTTATTAACATATTTGCTATGTACAGGCAAATTGAAAAACTTTTGGTTACAATAAAACTGAAAATAAGCCCATGGCTATATTACTAATAAATATTATGAACAGATGACTAAAATTATGTAATTCCCAAATAAAATACCAATAAAAACAAGCTACAATTGACCATAAAAAGTTATTTTTGAAATGTATTATTGTGTTGCAATTTTCTTCAGATAACTAAACACTTCAAATATGTTAAAGTATTTGCAATATTACTTTGAAGGAAGTTAACATATATGTCTTTTAATTGCAAACAACTGATTGTATTACCATGATTACAAAGGAGTATCCTTCATGCTACTTTTATTCTCAATTTAATAGTGCATTAAACACATTTAGAGAGAAAGAGAGTTGCTTTATAAACCTATTAAATAATTCTAGTCCATTAATCTGTAAATTAGTCACTGTGGCCTTGACAACCCAAGTTAAAAGACAAGCAACCTATTCATGTAACTAAGAGACCTGTTGCTGAAAAAAAACAAACCTTAAATGAATTCTACTTTTTATTGCATGTGCTATATTATTTTTAAGTAATGACAACAATTAAGCCAATATTAAATTAAAAACTGAGATAACGGTATGCTGTCAAAGATCTATAAGTAATGGCAGTTATGTTATGTATAAAAGATGCACACTTTCTTGAGATACATCTCATATTGTGATTTTATTTCTGTTTATGTAATTTCTTACGTTTTATTCATACTTATTTACTGGGTATTAGATTCCTATTAAGTTTGTTTTCCAAAGTAACTTTTAAATTTTACAACATTCTTCAGCAGAAAGCATCCCAGCTATGAGAATCTGCTGGGAATTGCTCAGAATATTTATATATACAAGTGTCATGTAGGTCATTTGAAAGAAGGTGAGTAGTGGGTAAAGGAAATCAGATTAATCCTTCTGCTAAGAAAATATGATCTATTACAGAGGCATACATAAAATTCTCAAGAAGCCTGTCACTTCAATAGTTGTAATTTTTGGCATACATGTAGAATTTAAGTGGATCATTGTGCAGTTACTTCATATAGGTGCTATACCATAAGATTTATCCTGGAAAAGCCCATTCTTCAGCAGTGTCTCAGTTAACTCTCCATGTGGATAGACTCCCGTAGGGTATATTCACCACATCTGGTTTATGATCAAAGATTGCTTTAAGCTGCATGATTGTAGATCAGTAGTGAACTGTACACATGTTTGGCAGTGCCCAGAGCCACGTTGAGAATCCCATGCAAGTAATCTGGGATTGTGGGGGGGAAGCAGGGGGGTTGTCCATCCAGGGGTGGAAAGGTTAGGGGCTAAAAATAGCCCTTTGGGCAGGGGGGGGCAGGAAGGTTGGGGTAGGAATAGCACAGCCCCAGAGTTGAGGTGAGCAAGAGCAGCCCTAGGGTTGGGGTAAGAAGAGCACAGCCCCAGGGCTGAGCTTTCCCAGCCTCAGGGCTGCCCTCTGAACACGTGCAGATTTTCACTGGATTTGCTTAACTCGCTTGAGATCTAAGTTCACCTACTCAGGTGAACTAACATAGAACAGGTCTGCTATTTTTAGATAGATTTACCGTCCCCCGCTCAACCCCCCCCCCACCAAAAAAAAAAGCCTGCATAGCTTGGAATTTAGATCAACCTAACCTGAGTTGCACTGATCTAAGTGTAATGTCTGCACATACCCACAGAGTTCAGTGTAGGACTCTGGCTTGCATTTCTATAATCCACACTCATGCTTTCTGTTGCTTAGCCAAAACTGGTATTTTAAAAAGGCCTGTAACACACATCAATAAGTCTTTTCATATATACGTGTATACCTATGCATGCACGTGCTTGTCTCAAAACATGCATGCACCCACAAATAGCTTTAGGGTGAAAAAGTTTTCCTAATTACTTTCTTTGTAATAATGCAGGTTTTAGTGTCAATTATGTTGATTATAACTTTCAAGACAACAATAAGTAAGTGGGTATTTAAATACGTATTAAAAGTTTGGAAAACCTTTAACTTATACCATGTTAATTTAATGCTTTATTAGCTCACTTCATTTAAGGTTACCAATAATGGAAATTATTTGAGTAAACTGTTGATCTAATTCTGTTTCATAATGGAACCATTTCTGCCCCGGAGGCAAAGTCAGATATTTGAATTTGTCAATGAAACAAGTACACAATGACTTCATTCAACCTGGAAGAAAAGAGCTTCAGAAAGCACTAGAATTACCAAAACAAGATCTAGAATTGTGACTCCATTATAACTCCACATAACCACAAATAGACACAACAAGATGTTTCACAATGTAATGTTAGATTAAACATACTAATACTTTTATAATCTGTTATTTCACCCAACATACTCATCAGAATAAATGGTAATCATAATGCTCCTCTCTTGGTCTTGGTCAATAATACTAGTTGTGGAAAGACAGGAAAAACCTAGACGTTCCTTTTTTCTTCACTATGTAGCACTAATAATAGCAGGGTACTTGTTGTGTTCCTCCACAGGAATCAAGTAAACTGATCATGCTCCTTTCATCATCATTCTGTCTACTTGAGAAAGAAAAGCCTAAGAGTCTTATACAGAGCTTAAAAAGTGCCAAAACAGCACATGTGCCAGAAGTTAATTATTTTTTATTCAAAGTCATTTTAACTGGCTTTGCACTGGTAAGCCAGAACAACAAACCCAGGTTTTCACACAAGTCATTTATTAACAATTGACCAAGACCCCTGATGAATTCTTTGCTACCTTCAAATCTAGATTGGATTTTTTTTGCTGCTAAAAGTCTGTTTTAGTTCAGAGGCATCAAACTCATTTGGCCCACAATTTGGTTGGCTGGTCTGGTGACCAGATCAGGATGCCTTAAAGCCAGTTTACAGGGCCGGTAAGGTGGCACACCATGTGCAGCATGCTCCCTTGTGCCGTGGGGCAGGGGGTGCCAGCCCTGCTGCAGGGTTTGCATAGCAGGTGGTGAAAGAGCTGGACCCAGCACAGGGGGCTGGCACAGGCTGCATACTGCATGTGCCACCCTGCACAGTAGCTCTGGATTGGGCCCCAGGCTGTCTAAGTGCACTAGAGCCTGCACTTAAGAATAAAGTACAAGATGGCTGCCCCAATTTATCTAAGTTCAGTCTTTTTTTTTTAAATAAGCAAGGCTTAATAGACTGTCATCACTAGGAATTCATATTTTTGACTTTCATTGAAGGAAAGCTGCTCTGAGAAACAGTTACTACTTCAGTTGGATAAAACAGTCTTGTTGTACTGAATGGTTGCCATCAAGTGAGGGTGCTGCACTTAGGCAGTAGAAACCAGCAGCACACTTACAGAATGGGAAACTCCCTTCTTGAGAGCACGGAGGCAGAAAAGGATTTTGGAGTCATTATTGACTCCAAGATGAACATGGGCTGACAATGCGAGGTCACGGTTGGTATGGCTAACCGGACCTTGTCATGCATCCACAGGTGCATCTCAAGTAGAGCCAGAGAGGTGATCCTCCCCCTCTACGTGACACTGGTCAGGCCACAGCTGGAGTACCGCGTCCAGTTCTGTGAGCCCCATTTCAGGAGGGATGTGGACAACATTGAAAGGGTCCAGAGGAGCGCCACCCGCATGATCCGGGGACTACAGGGCAGACCCTACATTGAAAGACTGTGGGATCTAAACCTGTTCACCTTCACAAGAGAAGGCTGAGGGGGGACCTGGTGACTGTCTATAAACTCACTAGGGGGGACCAGAAGGGTTTAGGGGAGACACTGTTTCCCCTAGCGCCCCCTGGCATGACAAGGAACAATGGACACAAATTATTAGAGAGCAGGTTTAGATTAGACATCCGCAAGAACTACTTCACAGTTAGGGCGGCTAGGAGCCGGAACCAACTTCCTAGGGAAGTGGTGCTGGCTCCTACCCTGGGGGTCTTTAAGAAGAGGCTTGACGACTACCTGGCTGGACTCATT
The DNA here is from genome assembly GCF_001723895.1 of Crocodylus porosus. Taxonomy (NCBI): domain Eukaryota; kingdom Metazoa; phylum Chordata; order Crocodylia; family Crocodylidae; genus Crocodylus; species Crocodylus porosus. The sequence goes on along the minus strand of NW_017728906.1, from coordinate 52,983,889 downwards.
TGAGTCCAGTCTTTTCTCCCACCCAGGCGGGGGGTCAGACTTGAAGATCTACAAGGTCCCTTCTGACCCTACTTCTATGATTCTATGAATCCAGTCTATAATATACAGATAATCACACAGACCAATAAATACCCTACTGAATGCAAGCAGCAATTAAGTCATGAACTTTCAAAGATCTAATAAAGCTATTCCTCATATACATTTACCACATTGTATTTTGTTCCTAACATGCTGGGCCTCTGCACTCTTAGCTTCCTCTTGATCTAGCTAGATTCCAGCACTATATCATTCATTGGCCCTTCCAACATACTTTCCAGGTACATTTCTTCTGTCTATTACCCCCCAACCCCTTATAATTTAGTTCTGACCCCATTGAGATGTCCCAGTATCTTAAGCCTTTTCCACAGCTGGAAAGCAGACTGTTTTATATCTTACCATAGTAGGCATATTTAATAGCTAAAACACATAAATACAGCCTTTTGCTTCATATACATGTTCAGGTGACCAAAGAATCCTCCCAGGTTTGTTCTCCTAGTAGAGAAACTCACCTGGAGACACTTGAAAGGACATTTGATGTTGAGGCTCTGAAGGGCAGTCAGTGATGGTGCTACAGAGCCAGAGGGACCTTGTGAACACATTTCAGCATGCCTTGACTACTCCCTCAGTCTGCCTGGAGACAGAGGCAGCAGTGCACAGGGTTGCCCAAACTGCCTAAGTCCCCTTGCAGCACAGTATGCAGATTGAGAAGGGGGTGTGGTTCTATTTCCTATATGGCTGAAACTGCAGGGTCCAGTGAGCAATACACCATCTCTGGGCAGGGGGAGGGAGGGAGAGCAGGAGCACACGTGGATGCTCAAAGACCATGCTTTGGCTCGGAAGTATTTAAACCCAGCTTATTATGAGGTTTTTCTCCTGGAGCAGCCATTTTTCCCCTAGGACAAAAATCCTGAACTTCTGTACACTTGTGGTTTCTCTGGGGAGAACAGCAACTCTCCTAAGAGAAACTGAATGTCTGTACCTAGACTTTGAAATGTTTATAATTGAATTAGCGAATAAAATATGACTAAAAAGAAGGCAGATCTGTACCCTCTTTTCCTGCTTCAGCCTTCCCGACACTCTTCAGCACATTTCAGAAATGTGGTCAGTCACTTTTAGGGTGACCAGCATACCCACTGCCGCTTATCTTCTAAATCATTGATTCTCTCTCACTCTTTCCTGCAGCTATCTTCTTTCTTCCACAGGACTGCTTTTCTATACAAAGCACAATCACTTTGTTGTTCTCTTATACAACAAGATTGCCTAAACCATTTTAAATCCTCACTCTGGCATTCCTGTCTGTCTGTTCTCAAGTTTAGAGATTTTTTATTCCCCAAATTGGTTTTCAAAACAGATTTACAGATTTTGATTTGGTTTTTCTTCAAGATTTAAAAAAAAGAAAAATAGACACTTCAGATTTATTTTGGTAGCAAAATCATCACTCTTATTAAATATTTTTAAAAGGGAAGTATGATAAAGTGATATTTTTTTCCCCAAACCAAAACAATTCTATTTTGGAATTTTTTCATAAAAAAGCAACAGCTTTCTATTGTTGGTAGCACCTACATGCATTATAGGAGTAAACCCCTTAGCCAGGTCACCTCTGCCCCCACAAACTATTTACTCACCATCAAGATGTAGACGTACCCCTAGTCTTCCTCTAACTCCATGAAGGATGGAGGTCTCTATTCCTTTCCCCATGATGAACATTTTATATCATTCTGAGTCTCAGAGATGATGCTCAAGGGCAACCAGCACGATTTCATTAGGGGCAGGTCATGTCAGACCAACCTGATTGCCTTTTATGATCAGGTCACAAAAGCCTTGGATGCAGGTGTTGCCGTGGATGTAGTCTTTTTGGACTTCAGCAAGGCCTTTGACACCGTCTCCCACCCCATCCTCATTAAGAAATTGGGTGACTGTGGCATTGATGCCTACACAGTCAGACGGATTGCAGATTGGCTGAAGGGTTGCACTAAGAGGGTGGTGGTGGATGGGTCATATTCAACCTGGGGAGAAGTGGG
>NW_017728906.1:52966543-52981679 GCF_001723895.1 Crocodylus porosus | reverse complement strand
GCATCTCTAGCAGGGCCAAGGAGGTGATCCTCCCCCTCTGTGCAACACTGGTAAGGCCACAGGAGGAGTACTGTGTCCAGTTCTGTGAGCCCCACTTCAGGAGGGATGTGGACAACATTTGAGAGAGTCCAGAAGAGGGCCACCCGCATGATCTGGGGACTACAGGGCAGACCCTACAATAAGAGACTGCGGGACCTGAACCTGTTCAGCCTTCACAAGAGAAGGCTGAGGGGGGACCTGGTGATAGTCTCTAAACTCACTAGGGGGGACCAGAAGGGTTTGGGAGAGACCTTGTTTCCCCAAGCGCCCCCCTCCCCCCCACATAACAAGGAATAATGGCTACAAGTTGTTGAAGAGTAGGTTTAGATTAGACATCCGTAAGAACTACTTCACAGTTAGGGTGGCTAGGATCTAGAACCATCTTCCAAGGGAAGTGGTGCTGGCTCCTACCCTGGGGGTCTTTAAGAGGAGGCTTGATGCCTACCTAGCTGGGATCATTTGAGCCCAGTTTTTTTTCTCCTGCCCTGGCAGGGGGTTGGACTTGAAGATCTATAAGGTCCCTTCTGACCCTACTTCTATGATTCTATGACCTTATCCCTTGGGACCCAAAGCCCTCAATCATCTGTCAGCCCTTCTGTGGCACAAGGTGTTATAGAGCCCTCATCAAAGCAATCCTGTATGATGCATTTCCATTTAAACAACCATGTGACCAACCAATACATCTGGAGAAGCAGTATAATTTTTTTCCCAAATCTCTTTTACACTTTCCTATTGTCTAAAATATATTTTTTCTTGTGCAAACAAAATAGATGGTAAAGTGTAACTGCCGTTTTAATTTTCCCATACTTAAACTTTTGTTACTGTAAAGCTTGTGAAAGCTATGTCAGTACAACTGTGCTTCAAGTCGTAACACTTCCCTAGGTAAGGCTGTTCTCAAAATGATTATCTGCTGTTTGAAGAAAACCCACTGCAGTATGTCTAACATTTTTCCCAATAGTTTACTATCTAGTGGTTGAAGTGTTATATTGAAACCAGTTATTTAACAAAATATGCCTCCTATTTTTCAGCAGTTCCTTTTTACCTTTATTCTATGGTGTGACAAATAGCATTTGTTGACAAAAAAGCTGTTGCACACAAAAAAGTAAATGTCAACTTATCAAAGTAGTGCTGATCATGTCACTATAATTCTCTTTTGAATCTACTTTGTAACAAATACATAGTGAACTGGTGAATGGAAAAACATGACTGATGCTGGGAAAAAAAAAATCAGATGAGAGACAAATCAAAACAGAACCATAAAACTCAATGCTGGGAAAACAAACCAACAAAAACCCACCTGACCTTTGACTCTGAATAATGTTTAAGCAAAACAAAGACTAGGGTTTCTACCTAGCAAGGCATTAGCTAATTGCTATTTGGTGTCACAGTCTGCAGCTCCTGTAATAATCAAGTGTAAAGTAAACAGTAAGTGGTTGAGCAGATGAAACCTTGGTTTCATAGCTAAATGGAGGTGAGGCAGAATAAATTCTTCAGTTAAATAGTGCTTACACACTTGCATATTACCTCTGAGAAACTGAAACAATAGCCACATAGAAAAAAAAACCTAGTGGCAATACCAGTATTCTGATGATCTATTTATGCAATTTTATTTACACCAATCAGTAATAGGCACAGTTTCTGACAAGCACTCATTAATATTTAAAGAATTCTTTTTTATATTTTAATGTCTACCTTGGACTTTGAGGCAGTCGTTAAAAACAGCCTTATTCCTCTAGTTCATCAAATGACAATTATTCATGGTTTCTATATTTCAACAACTTTTTCCTTTGTCATTTTCTTTTTCCCTTTAATTAAAAAAATGCTCACTTAACCTTTTTAGTCAGAGGAAATGAAACAACGCCTGGTTCCTCAAGATTTCTGAAAGTTCACACTTCCGAATACCTTGCTTTGCTCTTATGTCTTTTTAGTGTACAACAAAGGCGCTTTGCTCTCAGTGGCCCTCTAAGGCCTTGAGCTCCTTGAGATAAAAATATATGAAAACTCCATGTGTCATGATACTTTTTTATGGATGCAACTCAATTTTTCTGCTGAACTTGAATAAGGCTGAGGCAGTGGAGCAGATGAAATGACAGGAAACCATGGTGGTCCTGACTTTTAGCTGGACCTTGCAAACCTTTGTAGATGTGCTCACCATTTTGTAAACCATGTTAACTGATCTGCATCACACAGATTGAATCAATTTTCAATTCAAATTAAGGGTTAATAGACTATCATTGACCATCATGGCAGGGGGCCCCGGCTATCCACAGCCTATGCACTTGATAGCCCCTTAACAGACCCAGTGGAAGTAATTAGGAGGTGATAATAAGCCTATTTAACCACTGCTATATTGCTGGAATCCTACAGACAGTTGTCTGAAGTGCTGTTCCAGAAGGCATAATGGGAATAACTGATGTGCAATTGATACTTAGTCAAGGTGAGGTGTTATTAGCCCATTTGCCTTTGTAAAGGTGCAGCTTTGTACCTGATAGGATCTGTTGTGTGGCAAAAACTAAACTGAGTTTCCCTTGCAGGCACTGATATTTTACCATGCTTATTTGCCAAATTCCTAAGGATATGTATATGTGTGTTAATTAATACAGTTTAAATTACCTAATTTGGACTGCCCTAATTAATTAAATTTAATCCTGAATTAAATTTAATCCTCGTTCAATGAGGATTATTTCATTCGGACTAGAGCCAATTTTAATTTAGAATACAGACGACCACATGTATATAGTGACAGCTGTAGTCTGGATTCAATCTGGAAAAAACATACCGTCTATAAATGGTGTGTCCGTACATATAAAATTAGTCAGTCAGTTCTGAATTAGTCATAGTAGAGGCTTGTTCTGTCATGCCCACTACTGTCCCCAGAAATTACTAGTTCCTTCTCGCCTGTCCTGACTTGCACTTCTCTCCTTCCAGATCCGTAATTTATGCTCAGAGTTAAAACTGGCTCCCCGAATGGAGTAACCTGTGTTAGTAAAGCACTTCTTTGACTAGATAAATGCATCCACATGAGGGGCTTATACAGCATAGCTACATTAGCAGAAAACACTTCAAGTGTAGACAGAGCCTAAAGGCCTCACAACAAAGGTGTCATGGAAAATTTGTGGGTATATGCTGACAACACAGGAGAGCTGAAACTGACATGCACATACCAACACTGAGTGGAAAATTCCAGCATGTGCCCCCTGGGTGACCTTAGGACCTGTCAGTCATCACTGGCCTACTTTCCTCACAGACGCATGCTCAGTAACAGCAGGAGCATGAGGTCATCACTCCAGAAGTTTCTTGAAGGAAAGCAGCCTGATTGGACGAGGCAGCCATAAAAACTTGTGGGCCCCCTCCCTCCGGGGGGAGAGACTGGAGACAGGAGAGAGACCCACTCGACTGGTGGACAGAGGCTGCTTTAGCAGGGACTGGCTCACCAGGAGAGATCCAATCTGAGAGTAGAGCCTGTGCATACAGGGACTGCTTCTCAGAGAGCTTCTTAGCCTATCGGTCTCCTCCTTGCTGCAGTTCACAGACCAATTCGATTCTATTCATTTTCGTACCAATTTGATTCTTTTGGCTTCTGACTGAGTTGGCACCGGCTACGACCTCGACTTCAATCTTCTCGACCTGACCCACGAACTCTCGTACTTACCTCGTCTTCTCGGCATTCGACCTCGGCCTTCATCTTCGACCATCCGTTTGTCCAGTTAGACTGGAGTCACACCACCTCATTCTTCGTTCATCGTTTCATCGTGTTACAGTTGTATCTGTTGTTTGTTTCCCGTTGATGAGCTGTTGACCAGCCCTGGGACTAGTGAGTGGGCAGCCGCCCCTAGCCCTCCGGGGCTAGAAAGCAAGGGCTCACTTGTGAACCTCGTGGGCCAACAGACCCCTTTGTTGTTTGTTTCACCATAACTGTAACTGAAGAAAGAATTGTGCCTCTGCTTCAAAGCATGAGTAAATAAAATCCATTTTGTTTTGAAACCACTACGAGTCCCATGCCACTCAGAACTCCTCACCACTAATCCTGCCTGTTTGTATCCAATACCACCCTTAGCCCACCATGACCTTTGGGGCTTTAGCACCCGACAAAAGGATTCACTCAAGTTATAATAATGGGTAAAATGCACCTTCACTCTTTAGTGTAGATCTAATTAGCAGCTATTTCAACCAAAGAAGGTAAAACCCAGCTGCAACGACCTTTAAATTAGTCTCTTTCCTATGCTGATAAAATTCAAAATTACATTACCACTAATGCAATTTTAAAGTAATAGTTCTAAGTATCTAAAATCTGAAGAAGCAAAATATTAAAATTAATATTAAAAACATGATATTGTTGAATATACATTTTAGGACCATAGTTTGCCCTTAGATTGACCTGAAAATACCTAATGGAACCTATATGCATATACATGAGGCTGTAATTATCTGGTCTATGTATGAAATACAGCCGGCAATAGGGAGACATTTGTCACCCTGCAATATCAGATGAAGTTAACTTATGTGGAATTGTACCAGGACAAAAAAGTAAAATAGTGAAGAGTAAGACTTCTGATATTCAGTGTGTAGTATTTCAGTGACTATCATTGCTTCAGTTGCTTATATTGTTATTTTTCTTTTTATATAATGAAATATTTAACCATTAAGATAAATTTAATCTTGTTATGATTTACCTTTTATAATAATTTGATCAGTCATTATTAGTATTTTGGAATTAACCATTTATTTTTAATTTCTTATTGCTTAGCATGAATATATCAAACATACTGGTCTCATAATTTTAGATAGATTTGACCTATTGGTTTCATGACTTTAGAACTTAAATTTAGTATAAGGAAAATGCTTGTGTAAGGGTTTGCAGTATGTCTGGAGTATGTCGAAAGAGGTAATGAAAGAGTGAATGATGTATGTATGTGACAACCTGAAGGAAGACAGTCCTTTTGCAGCAGGTGAAAATAGCCTTCTGTGGTTTAATGGTTAAAGGATAGAAGTGATGTCAAGTCAGCAGTTAAGAATTATCAAATACTAGATCATGCTTCACCCTCATGGCTGCAGACTGCAAGCAACGACCCTCCCTCTCTGAAGGCCGCAGGCCACAGAGTCAGAAGATTGTGTCCTACCAATCCTAGCCTGCCAACAGGACAAGGAGGATGGCCTTCATATCTGACCCAGTGGAATCCATAGGCTTGTATGAGCAGCTATCACTATAAAGAATGAACACAAAAACAAGGCTTTTGGTCTTTTCTACCTGCAAGAAGGAGTTTTGAGTGCATCCAACAAGACCTGATGCCACCAGACTGACCTGAGCAACTTTAGAACTTGATAACACCTTAACCTTTGCATGATTGTCTAATGTCTGTGTGTGCGCTTGTCTCTTTTGAATGAATGGATGAATGACTGAATAAATGAATATGCATGGAAATGAGTGAAGCAAATAACCTTACTGTTCTTTATTCTTTTCATGTTGCATGTTTTATGTTTCAGTAAATGTGGCATTGTGTCTTATCCCCTGATGAGATTCCGGCTTCTTTTTAGTTTACACTGTATGCCTTGTGAGCACAACGAATGTGAGAAAGTAACAATAACTAAAATTATATATTTTCAAGTGTTTTTATCTGCAACAAAACATTAATAAATGCTGCACTTGTTTTTCATTAAAAATGAAAATGATTTATTTTACTGAACAATTGCATAAAAACTTGTAGAACTCTAAAGCACTGAAGAGAATTACAGAGTAAAACCTTATTTATAGTATAAAATACTACACATTAGTTAGTCCATGCTCATTAGAGTTACAATAAATGTAGTGGAAAATCCATAATATTGACATGGGATACAGATTTCTCTTTTGCTTATAACTTTTTGTAACTTACAACACGGGAGCTTAATGCGAACTAGCTACGAAGAACCTGTATGACTTGTTTAATTCAGTAATTTTTATTTAAAATAATCAAATACTTTAAAGTGTGTATTTTAAAGTGGGTATAGATTTACATAACTGATATTTACATAATATGCCCATGTCAAAATTTCAGAAGAATATCTACAATAAGATTCAGTTCTATTGCAAGAGGCAAGTAGAGAGAAGGAGGAGAGAGAAAATATAATGGAAATTATTTATTTTCTGCTATGTAGCTTACACTACTCTGCAAATGTTATATAATAAGGTCCATTATTCACAGATAAAAGCTCATCCACAGGAAACATATGGTTTAGTTCATTGAACTCCAATCCCAGGTCTGACATTTTCTTTCCTTATGATACTGAATAAAAGCATTGCCTCAATTTCCCTGCATATAAAAAACAGGGATAGTAACACTTTATTTACTTTTCAGTGATACTGCAAGGAGAAATGTATAGCTACTAAGAATTTCAAAAATGAAAAGTTTCAAGTTTTATGGATGCTTTTGTCTTCTAGAATATATTAAACAACTTTGCACTCTTCAAGTGAAACATCGTATTTTTCACAATTTCACATTACCAGTTTCTTCCATCATTTGACAGAGTGGTAGAACAACTTGGGGATTGCATTCACAAGTCAATTCTGCTTGTATGTCATTGCCAATAACAAATCAATTGCTGATTAGGATTAAAGCACTCTTGGCTACTTACAACTGATTTGGTTTGATTTACTTGTAACAAAACAGTTTCAGGACATAGATGATCTGGGATTTGATCATTGTGGTTAACAACCAGTAAATCTAAGAGGAAATAGTACATAACTTCCTGAACAAATAAATTACAAGTTTGGGATTTTTTACTCCCCCATGTCTGTTTGTGTTTCATCGAAAAGACAGGTGTGAAGCAGAGTTAAGTAGTAACTGTCTTGCAAAAATGTCTGCTTCCTATTACTGGTCAATTATACATATTTTTAAAGCTTAGTAAACACCTGTGACAGTGGTTCTCTATCATTTTAGACTCAAGGAACTCATTAGACACAAAAAATGCCAGGCCTTACTTATCACTTTTTTTTCTGTATTACAGAAAAATAGAGCAGTTCTGTTCCAAAGAATTCAGAAAGACCACAGCATGTTAGAATGTTTTAAGCCTATTGATTTTCTGAGGGTATCTTGTAAATCATGTTTACATGCCCAACAGCACTAACTTCACTTGGCACCCCATGGCACCCCTGAAAGGATCTCAATACACTCCACTCCGAGGCACTGTGGTTGAGGACCTGGTGAGGACCTATAATTAACCTATGATCACCTGCTTGATCTTTTTTAGTTCAAACAACTAAACTGTTTCTTGGGTAAAGGTATAAGGTATGAAAAGCATCTCTTTCGCTTTTTGCATTTGGAGATATGAAAGATTTGAGTGACTGTAAGAGACAGCATGAAACGTACTGCTCTGAAAGAAGCATGAAACTATTTTGATAACTCTCAAATATGATTTGTGTGCAACAGAAAGGACAGGATCTTCATTTTCCTCTATGCACATTTCCTACCCTATAAGGAATAACACAAATAAAAAGGAACATGACAAAAATTAATGCCCTAAGTAGAAAGGCATCAAATACAAAAAACAGTTGCCTGGCAACCAGAATAAGGAACGGGAATTTAGCATGCAAATTGCCAGCAGAACGTGTACTGTCTGGTAGCAGAAAATGGATTTTTTTTTTTAAACTTGTAGTGGAGTTCATAGCTTTTTCTAGTGACTGACATCATTAAAATATGTGTATGTGAACAGATGTTTCATACATGCATCTTATTTGAAATTGATCCCCAGAAAAATGAATGGAGAAGGTATTTAGACTATTGCTTAGGTTCTCTTCATGTGTTTCCATCAATTACAAAATTGCAAGTTTTCACACAAGACCACTATATTTTTCTGTATCTACAATACAGCCATTTTGAAAGGCATATTGACAGTTGTTTCATGGACAATCTTGTTGAAGGTGGGGGGGGGGAATAACCTCATCTTGGATTCAAGTAAATACAGTATTTGGTGGCCCCTTTACCTATTACAGGTATCATGCAATTAACTGGTAGTGGTTAATTGTGCAGTTACTTGGAGATTAGCTACACTTGCAAAGTAGCTATTACACCATAAAAACCTCCAACCAAATATTGTTAGACCTTGAAAAAGTGTTCCAACTTCATAGGTGATTCTTTTTATTGAGCTTTAATTTGCACGTGTAGCAGGGTTCCCCCTGTGGCTGGGAGCTCCATCCGCTGCATGGGTGCATCATGCCCAGCCAAAGTTGTAAGCCCTGCAAATGAGGAGACTTTCAGCTCCAGCAGCTGCCAACTCTCGGTTCTGACAGAATCCTACAGCTGAGGATGCTGAGTTTCTCTATGTCTTGTGGTATGAGGACCCATTAAATCAAGGGTGGGCAAAATGGTGCATCTGGCCAGCAGCCAGACTCTATTTCCCAGCAGCCCCTACCCACCTCACTGAGGATGGTTTTCATGGAGAACCCAGAAGCAGTAGGGCCATGACAACATGAGCCTTGGGTTTCCGTAAACACCTGCCCAAAAAGCTCTGGCAGGGTGCGTGGCTGGGCAGGGAGCTGCTCCAGGGCTGTGGCCTAGATCTTGCAGCAGTGACATTATGGGCTGGAGCTGGGGCAGGGCTGTGATCCACTGCCTGCACACCCTGGCCACAGGTGTGCAAGCAGCAGATTGCAGATTTGCTCTAACTCTGGACCATGCTGTCACTGCTCCAAAATCCTGGTTCTGGCCCCAGCCCCCACCCCGGAGGAGCTCCCTGCCCAGCCGCATGCCCTGCCAGCGCCACTCGGGTTGGTGTCGATGGAAAACCTGTTACCATGCTGCCATAGCCCCCCCGCTCCTGAGGTCCCCATGGAAACCAGCTACAGCGAGGCAGGCAGAAGCTGCTAGGAAATGAAGTCTGCCATGGGCTCAATCCTACCCGCAGGCTAGACTTTGCCCGCCCCTGTATTAAGTTCTCCTTGAAACACAATTGGTCTACTGACTCTGGTGAAGCAAGCTAAGTTTTCAAGTTTTATTTTGTTAAGGTACATTTACACCTACTGTTTGCCTTAGAATTCTTTATATAACATATTTTATATAAGACAGCATTTACCTCAAATACCAGTCCCCCATTAACAGGTTGAAAGTAATGGGCAGGTACTGCATATTCTATGACCCAACACATGCCTTATTTATTATCCGCCTCAGATGGGAAAGAAGTGTTCACTGGAGAGAGACACTCAGGTGTGGGCTGAGAAGTCCCAAGCCTGGAAGCAGGTACACATGAAAAAAGAGAGCAAGGTACTATGCTTATTTGAGACTGTGTTTTCAGGGCCCTTGCAGCTGTTGTAAATTAGGGAAGACACTGGAAAACTTTTTTCCCCATAGGGGAAATGATATTGCCAAAAACAGCAATGGGATTATTACAGTATTATGGAAGTACTAAAGTGAGATTTATGTTTCCTTTTGCTTATTAGTTACATATCTCTGCTCTCTTCCTTTCAGTCATGTCCAAGTATCTGGTCTATAATTGATACTGTCCTGACCTGTATATCCTGAACATGCTACATTTATGGCGGATAACCAGCAAAAATATGAGAGACTACTTTGTATGTGGACTTCAAGTTGCCAAGTGGTAAAAGAGATGCTAATTTCCCCTCTTAGCCAAGGAACATATTTCTGAAGGATAAGTCTGGTACAAGGAAGAGAAAAATCGGATAACATTAAGACTATATATATATATATAATATATATATATATATATGAGAGAGAGCGAGAGAGAGAGAGACCATACAGACATGCATACACACTTAATATTATCCTATTTTTCTCTTCCATGTGCCAGACTTATCCTTCAGAAATATATTTATACATAAATGTATAAATATATTTATATATTCAGAAATATATTTATTTACCAGCATTACACTTTATATACATATACACACACACACACACACACACACACACACACACACACACATATACATACACATAATGCGGGGAGGGAGGTGTAATGCTGGTGTGTATGTATATATCAACATGACATTTTTTTGGAATGAAATAAGCTCAAAAACAAATAATAGTGCAGCAAAGGGAACACTTTAATGCACAGCTGGAACCATTTTTTTCCTATCATTTGTGGAAGTCTTCTTTTCTGGAGGGGGAGAGGGAGAGGGAGAGGAAGATGTTTAAGGACCACAAAGGGTACGTTTGAAGAAACATTAAAGCTGCTATGCAAAAAACATTAAAGAATGTCTTTTAGTCATTTCAATCAATAGTATCCTAACTTAATCTTCAATGGGCCAAAGTCTCTTCTTTTGAAGACTGATGCATCTAAATTGCAAATTCTGGCAAACTGTGTGATCAAGGCAAGGGAAAAGACTATTTTTGCTTGTTTAGAGCTGCGCACAAGTTTTACAGATTCATATTTCTGCCACTGATTATACTTCTATACCTATGCATTCCTCTACTTATGCATTTTTGTTTACTAATAAAATGTATTGTAGCCCCTACCCAGCAACACAAATGCAATTGCTGCCTTGTATTTCAAGTAATAGCTTCTTCAGTACACCCCCTAGCATCCACTACTTTTAATTTAAAAAATGAAGGGTTTAAGCAAGCTTTGGTGTCTCAGAATATGGCAAAATTGGTGTTTTTACAGAAAGAGTTCTTTTTGATTATCGTGCCCTTAGGCATAACTTGAGGATGATTTTCAGAGGAAAGGGGTGAAGGACCTAGAATCCACGCATTTAGATTTACTTTTCAGTCTATACAAAACCCATTGTCTTTTAAAGAATAGTCTGAACTGCTTCCATCCAAAGCTTGGCCAAATGAGGCAATATGTCTTCTAGCTCCTTATTCAGCTACTTCCAGCCTACTCAAAATATTTTATGTTTCTACTAATGAATGTCAGCATATGAGGAGAAACTCTTGAAACATGAATTTCACAAAAGCTGGACATGACACAGAGTAAGAAAGTAATTACTCAAAGAGAATATAAAACAAATTCCTCACCATGTTTATAGCTAAATACAAAACTCTTTCATGTTGGCTTTTCTTTAGATTCTTCTCATGTATAATCCTCCCACATTCACTCCAATTGAAGATGGAGTTATTTCCAGTTTAACAGTTGGGAGGCACTCGGATATTATGGTAAAAGGCATGAATGGAAAAAAAAAAGATAATTTTACCAGGGTTCCAAGCAAAGATCTAAGAATTTGGCCCAGGCTTCTAATCCTTGGAAAACTTCAAAGTACCATTTTATGAAAAACTGACTAACCACATTCACTGGTATTGTAATGGAGCATAGTTATGGAATTAAATAGAGCTAACTCCTATTTTATACTCAATAACCAAATGGAATTGGGTGTGCATGCACACGCACACAAACATCATTAATGAGATAAGTTAAAGAGAAGAGAGACCAAGGGGCATACTGGAAATAGAGAAATGTTGCCAATTCTAAATATCATTCAACGTGGACATTTTTCTTGTGGCTGTTCCAGAGATGCTGGGAAATGTAGTTTTGATGCAACATGTTATATTCCTCTCATTTTCTAAAGACACATCTTTGTAAGTGAGATAGGCTGCTAGACAGGAAAGTTTCCTAATAGCATAGCTAGAACTCCATTTCAGATCAGAGAGGGAAATTTTCTATCCGTCTAAAGTAGAAGATATGTTTACTCATAAATACTATACAACTGTTATAGTTTAAAGCAGTCATCCTGACACAAGAATAAAACAAGACAGTGCTCTTTTAACTTAAGCTACCAGTTTAAAATCAATAGCCTACTGCAAAGGGAATAAGGATGTAAAGTATAATTTTAAACTCTTTTTGTCTCTCACCTGCTGTAGAGTAGCTGTATCAAAATATAACTGCCAATTTACAAATGTAAACAGATTCCTTACCACAAACAACTTTTCACTATCAGAAGTAGGTATCAGCTTAAAGGGAAGCTGTCAAGGAATGCATAATTTCAACAGAGCTAAGCACATGAATTTAGCGCACACATTTTTAGGACTTGCGCCAAAACTAAACAACTCCAACTTGAACAGAGCATCTTCATATAAATTAAGTAATTTGTAAAATGTGTCTCTGACTTTGAAAAGACCATTAAATGCTTCAATGTCAATTTTTTTTTTTGAGAAATAATACTTAGAATTACTCAAGAACTACTGATAGTGTTGGAGTGATATTACAACCAGGAAATATGCAGGAATCAAGTATTTTGGGGGGGGAGGTTTATAAAAAGTGGATGTGGATAAAGTATAGCACCCTACAAATCATACAAACATGCACAGACACCATATGCATATATATAGGCTGTAGGTTGTTATCTTCTATGCAATACACACAAACATATACATTTACACTCACAACCACAAAACAACTCCACAGACCACCATGTTTATGTCCATAAAACCCAACTGAAATGCACCAAAAAAGCTGCATCTATTCAGGCCTTTAGGTACCGCTACATCTGCTCCAAGAAGAATTGTGGTACCCACATGATTAAGGTAAAACCTGCCTTTTCTCAGCAAGATAATTCTGCATAAAATTAATTTTTCTAACCAGGAGATCTTACACAACACCTTTCAAATCCCCTGTGAAATATGAATTTTAATTTCTACATGGGAGAAATTGTTATGATCTTTTCAATCTCCAGTGCCTGAGGAAGCCAACATGTGCCTGAAAGCTTCCAATTAAACATTTTTTATGCAACTATCTAGTTGGTTTAATAAAAGGTATCACCTCCCCAGGAGTTCTGATTACTTCTGCCTGCAGACCAACACAGCTACAACCTGTTTCTCTTTTCCCAACAATGACACCCCAGTATAGAAAAAAAGACCATAACTTTGAAAAAGCCAGCTAAATACCCTGCAGTAACCTAGTACTAAAAAAAAAAAAAAAAAAAAAAAAGAAAACTCCTATTGACTGCACACCCCTGGTTGAAACCCACCAACCATATTTAACCTGACTAATAGAATAATCAAACAATTATGTTCCTCTGAAGGTCTGAGGCTAGTCTCAATACCTTCACTCCTGGCTTTCAAATAATCTCCTAACCTTGCTCACTTCATCATCAGAAACAAACTCCCTGCTGATTACCAGACATTAAGTAGCACACAACCGTGCCTTAATGATAAATGCCAAACTTGCAATCACATCTTCACTAGGGTGACCATCTATCCCTAATTAGGTGGGACAGTCCTGGAATGGGAACTTCAAGTCCTGGTCCTGGGCTGCTTGACTCTGGGAGAGCATTTGTCTTGGCTTTGCAGTGCTGTGCAAGGATCAAGAATCTATGAATCCAAGCGAAATGGTGGGTTTCCCCTTGCAGGCTGGCAGGGTTCCAGCTTGCAAAGGAGCTGCTGGGAGTAGGATGCAAGGGGTGCCACCTGTATGTGCATGCCTACACACATGCATGTGGCTGGGAATACAACCAAGCAGTGTGAAGAGCAGCTCCCTACACGTAAGTCTATGGGAGGGAGAGGGTGTGGGGAGGAAGATTGAGGCCCCACAGTGAGGGAGAGAGTGGAGCAAGGGCTGGTAGTACTGCTGAGCCAGGGCAGTTCATGGGGCCCAGGACCGGGGTGCAGAATGGGAGGGAGCCACGGAAAGCTCATCAGCTGTAGCTCCCCACCACAGCATGCACTCCTGGGGGTCATTTGCCCACCCAGATTTGTGTGCGAGGGTGAGGGGGGCAGATGTGGGATGCCAGCTGTGTGCTTGAAGCTCCCTGCCATCTGTCCTCCCCCCAGGAGCCCTGTGCCACCATGGCAAGGCACCTCCTGCCTGCCTAGCAGCAATCGCAGCATCAGAAATGTGGAGTTGTCCCCCCTGCTGCTACCAGGTGTGCAGGGGTTATGCAGCAGGCACAGGACTGCTGGGGGAAAGACAGAAGAACATGGATCCCTGAACCCACAGCAGGTAGTCCACATCTGCTCCCGGCCTGTTTGGCTCTGCTCCAGCTGTGCTGCTGGTAGAGGTGGAAGGCATGAGGGGGGAGGAAGACATATGTCCCACTTTTACTTTTGAAAAAGGTGGACACCCTAATCTCCACTGTTAACCACAATCATCACCCCCACAATGAAACCATCAGAATCCAAGGATTCTACATATGTCTGTCCTGGAATGGTGCATGTCTCAGGCAGTGCAGCAAAGGCTTTCATGGAAATTATGTGCATACACCTAGACAAACATACTAGACAGCATGAATGGTCACAGCATAAAAAGATAAAGGACAGAGATGCACTAACGTGGGAAGAACACTTTTCACAGAACCAACACTCCCTTTCTGATCTCACATTCCTCATACTGAAAGGCAATCTACAAAATACCTTCAGAGATGGACCTGAGAACAAAAATTTATAACATTACTGGACACTACCATAGATGCAACATAGACATTGACTTTATGATTCATTTCCAAAGGAAAAATTCTTATTAAAACATCCCAGGACAAAACTGAAGTAAAGCTTCCCAGACCACCAATTTTCGTCTCTTTGTTGCTCATGTTTTGCTTTTGTCTAAATTATTCTTATAAGTGCTGTGCCTAAAACTGGACATTATACTACAGTTGAAACCTGACCAGTGATGAACAAAATAGAAAAAGCACTTTCCATGACTCAGAAGCATGGCTTGACTGCTAATACATCCCAACATATTCAAACTTTTTTTCTCTATTTTTTTGAGCAATGTTACACTTAACCACCCTGGGATCCATTATAACCCAAGATTATTTTCTGAAGTACCATGAGCTAGCCAGTCATTCCGCATTTGGTATTTGTGAAAAGACATACAGATTGAACAGCGTTTCTTGAGTGTGGCACTTTGTACTTCATAGATTTCATAGACATTAGGGCTGGAAGGGACCTCGGAAGATCATTGAATCCAGCCCCCCGCCCAAATGGCAGGAAGTCAGCTGGGGTCATAGGATCCCAGCAAGATAAGCATCCAATTTGCTCTCGAAGGTGTTCAATGTAGGTGCTTGAACTACCTCTGATGGCAGGCTGTTCCAAACCTTGGGGGCTCGGACAGTAAAGAAATTCTTCCTTATGTCCAGCCTGAAACGGTCTCGCAGTAGTTTGTGACCGTTCGACCTCGTCATCCCTTGGGGCGCTCTGGTGAACAGACGTTCCCCCAGATCCTGGTGGTC
>NW_017728906.1:52956368-52966178 GCF_001723895.1 Crocodylus porosus | reverse complement strand
AGCCTATAAGGATGCTGCAGGTTTTTCTTCCCAAGGTGGAGAACCTTGCATTTTTTGGTGTTAAACACCATCAGGTTCTCATCCGTCCATTTGCTGAGCCTGTCCAGGTCAGCACTTATCTTTAATGAATTTGATCTGATTTATTTTAGAGCATTTTTCCAATTTATCAGTGTAACTTTAAAACCTAATCCTGTCCACCAAAGTATCTGTTTTGCAGCATGTCGTCATTCATGCTCAATTCAATGTTCAAAGTGAAGATGAAAACATTAAATGGTACCAGTTCAGGACAGACCCCTGGGGATTCCCACTTACGAGTATATATTAATCAGTCTATGCTTACTTTAGAGTAAATCTGGAATACAATTAAACATTTAGAATTACAAAGCAGAGTAATTATTTTTATAAGACTTTTCTAAGACTTTCCTAAGACCATGAACTGAGGTTTAAAATAGTGTCCCCCCAAAATCTCACATCCTCTTGGTTGCATTCCTTTCCTCAAAAGTAGAAACATAAGCAAGGAAGACAGAAGTCCATCAAAGGAAGGGGAAGAGCCACAGCAATGATGAGTAAGACTTTTTTGCAGACAATGCTATTTTTTAAAATGATTCCAAATGAAAAAGGGTGTTGCAAACAAACCATTCCAATAAAAAATAATTTTGTAGCAAAAGAAAAAAGCACAGGTCAATTTTATTTCAATTAGGATTTTAAAATTTGTTTTGTTCACCCAGCTTATTTATTTTTAATATAGGTCATTACATTGGGGAATATCATGATGCATTAAAAAGCTAAAATGTTTGATGAAAAGCTTTTTCTTACACCAAGGAAGTAATTATATCATTTGTAGCACAACACGGTAGGTACCAAGTAGAAGAGGATTTAGCCAGTTTTGAAGGAAGACAAGATGCTCCTGATATTATACATGGTTCTAGCTATAATTAGCACCTTGACATAGTGTATCACTTTGGAACTCCCTCTAAGCTGACTGTCTAGAATTACTCATGCTCTGCTTGGTGTTATTTACCATTCAGCATAAATGCTGCTTAAGCTGTATTAATACTGCATTTCAAAACAAGGAAAAAATGCAAATTCTTGTTTTGAAACTCTTACAAGATATACCTTATATAGCATAACATGGGAAGTATTAGTTATGCAGATAATTAAAAAATGAATATCATCAATAATGAACTGGCTAACGGCATAGTGAATTTAAAAAATAATCTGAGATTATATACTCTGCAAAAGAGGAGGGTGTATATCTGGACTCTGAGTTTTAGTAGCAGCCCTGCTTATGATTTCAAGGAGCACCCAAAATCCCTGTCATGCTACATTAACTTTTTTTTTTGCAATTAACATTAAGGTTTGTATCTTAAGTAGGTGTATTTATGTTCCTAAACAAGTTGCAATAGTATGTTTGAGGACACGTGTATAGTAGAGCCTCGACATCAGCAGAAACTAGTAACAAATTAGAAACATTGGTGGGATTCTATATCCAGAACTTCACTGCCTGTTACTTCTGTGCTGACTTCTGCTGTGGATCATAGTATAATAAGAAAGTACTTGTGGAGGTCATTTAGTCCAGCCCCCTGCTCAAGGCAGGTTCATTCCTGACTAAATCATCCCAGCTAATTGTCTCATCCCTGACTAAATCATCCCAACCATGACTTCTCTAGGTAGCCTGTTCCAGTGCTTGAGCACCTTCCTTATCTAAAATTTCCTCTGCTGCACCTTGAAGCCATTGCTCCTGTTCCTGTCCCCTACAGTCAAGGAGAAAAGTCCATTTCCATCCTTTCTGTAATTACCCTTCAGGTATCTGAACACTCTTAGCAAATCCCCCCTCAGTTTTCTCGTATCTACACTAAAACACCCCTAGTTCTTCCAGTCTTTCTTTATAAATCTCATCTCCCCTAATCCTCTTATCTCACCCAGGCTTGGCCCCTAATAATTTTTGTTGCTCTGCACTGGTTGCCTTCCCATCTGTCCACATCCTTCTTGAAGCATGGGGCTCAAAACTGGACACAGTGTTCCAGGTGAGGCCTCACCAGAGCACATTATTGGCTCATATTCAGTTTATGGTTTACTGTAATCCCTAGGTGCTTTTGTGCAGTACTGCAGTCTAAACAGTCATTCCCAGTTTGTACTTGTGCATGCAGTTTATCCATCTCTAGAGCAGAATCCTTGTCCTTACTGAATCTCAGATGGTTGATTACAGACCATTTCTTCAGTCTATCCAGGTCATTCTGGATCCTATCCCTACCCTCCAGAACATCTTCAAGTCTATCCAATTAAATGCTATTCTCAAATTTGCTAAACATACACTCAATACCATGAACCAAATCACTAATGAAGATACTGAACAAAGCCAAATCCAGGACAGACCCCTGGGGGATAACACTTGATACCTCCTCTCAACTAGACATTGAACCACTGATGACTACCTGTTGAACAGGATAATTCAACCAGTTATCTGTCTATATTATAGTACTTTGTTCCGTCTTTATTTCCTTAGCTTGTTAATGAGAACATTGTGAGAGACCATATGACAAGCCTTGTTAAAGTCAAGATGCATCACATCCGCTGCTCTCCCTGCAGTTACAGAGCTTATCACTGCTTTATCTGAAATTAGGTTGGTCAGATATGACTTGCTCTTTGGAAGTTCATGCTGGCTGTTTCTGATCACCTTGTTTTCCTTGAGGACCTGCTCCATGATGTTTTCAGGGATAACGGTCAGGCTGAAAAGTCTGTAGTTCCCCAAATGCATTTCTTTAATGTGGGCACTATTTTTTACTTTTTCCAGTCATCTGGGACTTCAAACAATGAGTTATCAAAGAGGATACCCAACGGCTTTGCCAACTTGAAAGAATCTAGCTTCTCTAAATTACGCCTGTCCTGTTCTATTACTCTAGGTTGTTTGTCTCATTCCCCCTCTTTGCTGCCAACTGCACTGGATTGTGAGAAAATACAAAGAGGATGGCCAATGCCCTTATTACTAACTTGGGACAGCAGAATTACTTCAAACTCTGCTTTCTGCCATGCAGCAGAACTCCAGACAAAAGCAGGAGCTTAAGCAACAAGAGACAGCTATCACTCATTTTGTCATATTTGAAAGCTGAACTAAGACACAGAGGGTCAAAAGCTAAGCTATAGTGAGAAAATCTCCAGTGCTGGACTACCCTGTGCAGAATGAACAGAGCCTTACCAACCCATCTGCAAATGGCTAAATTATCTAAACATTTTTATTAAGTGTGAGTATGTGATGAGTAAAAATGCCCATCACTCGTAACTTTTAGCAGTAATATAAATTTTTTTTAGCAGTAAAATAAAGAAATGTTGTTGGCTTGTCTTCCTTTCCCAGAGGGGACTCAGTATAGGTGGCATGAAGGGAACGGCAGCTTTGAATATAAGAAAAAAACAACAAACAAACCCTCTCCCCTCCCAGAAAAAAAAAATGCATATTTGGCCTGACCCCGATGTACTGCACAAAAGCCACAGACGTTTTGCCATCTGTACAGCAAAGGCTGGCTTTTTAAGACACTGCTAATGAAATATTAAATATCTTCATCAGAAACAACTATTTCTGTTTTAGTAAGATTATGTTTTCAAGCATACTTTCCTCATATTTGTTTAAAAGGAATTGACTGCTGCTTCCTTTTCAATAGCTGTTCTCAAGCATTACACTTATTCTACATGTGAAAACATTTGAGAAACTACATGAAAGAGAAAAGTGGCCAGACTCACCGCTAGTAAAATTTGTTTGTTTTATTTTAAATAAGCCTCTAGAATCAAACACACACCACCAGAGATTCATCAATTCCTTTTTTAAAATTACTTTTTCTTTTAAGCTGCTTAAATATTTTAGAGGCAGCCTCTGGCTGTGTAGGTAAATAAATGAATGCAGCAAAATCCTTTAAAGATAAGACAGTAGGCAGTACCATCAACTACCTTATTACTTTTTGTATGTGTGCATGGCAGATTGTATTCTAAAGGGAAAAAGTCATTTCACATATGAGAAATAGAAAGTTAAGTTTAACATGTTGCTATTCTTTGTTGCAAAGACCTTAGTGATAAAAATGACAGGTTAATATATTTCATAATGCATTTATTCGTGTGCTTATTTTGCAAGCAATAGACGCAACTGTCAGCTTTTTTGCTACAGCTCAGTGGACAGCAACTCGCACTAACCATTTAGTGGATTCTAGATGTTCAAGGTGAAGAGAAAGAAAAAAGAAAAATCAGATGCCCAGTGACCCTTTAAATATATACGTTCTACCATAGATCACATACAGGGCTCATTTAAAGAGAGAATAAACTGGCTACTGCTTAAGAGTTGCTACAGTGTAGGGGGAAAGGAATGAAGCTTTACAGTATTTGTGTATCTACTAAAACAGTACAATGTGGATTATTTAAACAGGATTATTGCCCTTAGACAATGAAACAAAAGACTCGCTGTATTTTATGTTGTGGAATCCTTATTGTCAATATCATTGATATACGTTCATTTAAAATTTGATCAGTCTGCCTTTTAGACAGTATTTTTAAAGCAACCATATTACTAGAAAATTTCCAAGGAAGTAGATATTGCCAAAAAGTAATTACCCCCCCTACACACATCAGTACTCACTACATCTACCTTAGCTTTCTAGGTTTTCATAGAATCCCACAGCATACTAAACACAGATTCAAGACAATGGCATGGAAGTATCCAGAATCAGAGAGAGGGGGATGCAGCTCAATTCTCTTGAGTTGTGGGGCACAGGGAGCTCTCAGAGCTCACCGTGATGTCAGCACAGCTTTTGCTGGAGCTTATTGCCTTCCAGAGCCTACAACAATTTGCTGGTGAACTAATAGCACATTCAAAGCTGTGGCAGGAGGTGCACAGAGATACCAGTAAACTCAGAGAGCTCATTACTCGTGCACTGCACAGCTGAAAGGGCATATGGGAATATCTCCACACTCCCTTGGACCCACCCCTGTACGCTGGTATACAGAAATGATGATTCCTCTTCCCTGTATAGCTAGATTTGCTATTACACAATCCAATTTGCCACCGCCTCATCTACCAACCTGCTAGAATGCTGGGACAGCCTACAAAATCCAGGACCATTCCAGCCAAACCAGGATGTATGGTCACCCTAGAGCCTAACTCCACCTCTCCTCAAAATACTGCACTAACACAATAGAAAACAGCAGGGAATATTATAGTTACTATTAATGCAAACATCTTTAGTCAAACTACAGTGACCAAGGCAGACTCATAACAACTGAGCATGTATATACAGACAATTCCTTGAAAGAAGTCCTACCACTTTTTTTTTTTTTTTTAACTTCCTACAGGCAGAAAAATTACAGTAAAACTAAAACTTCACGGTTTGCTTTTTTGTTTGCTTATGCTCACTCACTAATTAATCATCACAGTTCCTGTATGGTAAATTTAGACCACTGAATAAAGATGAGAAAGAGGGTGCATCCTGGCAGTTCCAAAAAGAAAACTCAAGCACAAATTTATGTTTTTCCTGTACTTCCTACACTCATAATCTCAACAAATAAGATACATACAGGAATTTCTAACAAAAGGTCAGATCCTATGATAACTCCTCAGAATTATAAAAAATTGTTATTTGTGTTCCACAAAGGCAGGCAAATGCTGAAAAGTTAAAAGTCAAGCTTGGAGAAAGCATACTGGCACTACAATCACCGTCTTACAAATCTGTATGTGAAGTAAAGTAATCATTTCCATGAGATGAATTCTGATCTGATGGTCTGTGATTATTTCAGGAGAATAAATGTTCTTGGATTAATATGCCTTATTAATGCAGAGCTTTAGCCATCTGGCCACCGAAGCATTTGAAGATTTTTAAAGCTGTAAAACTGAACTGATTTAACTGATTGTTGTAAGAGGAACATGGCACTAGATTTTCTTTCCTGTCCATGTTAGCTCTTTCAAGACACACATTTTAATTCCACTTTTTACATTGATCAGATGTCTAGGATTAAGAATAAAGGAAAAAAAACCCCTGATAGTTCATTGTTGCAGTGGAAAGTGAAATATTGCAACTTCAATGCCTAAGACTCCAATCCTGCAGGACAACATGATACCTACCAAGAAGGTTAAATTATAGAGAGAAAATGAAAGCATGTTGTTTGAAAAGCTTTCTTATAAGGTCTAGGTTTAATCTCTAGGTGTTTGCTTGAAAAGGGTTTAGGGGAATGACTGCTTGATAAATTATTTGATTAAAATGAATAAAAACAGGAAGGAGAATAAAATAAGACTTATTTGTCTGTGAAACTTAGGAGAGCAGAGATACTTTTTAAACAATGGTTATTTTTCAGACACTTTGACAATCCATTTTTTACACAAGTCTAGAATTTCACCATACAACAGATCACAAGCCGTCTTATGATTAGGCTAGTTCTAATGCTTTGAAAGAACAATACTTTTTTCTCCTTCCAAATCCTGGCTACAACCTGGCATCTCAGCAGAACATCAGACTGTGGTGCAGCAGACTATCACTTCAAGGAAAGAAGCAGGAGAAGGAAGAAAATCAGAATCTATATAGCCAATGTGGATCCAAAGTGACTGGCAATGCTTTTATATATTACTTCTTACTCAAGTTTCTATATTAACAGGTCAATAATAACAATGGAGAAAAAACATACAGTAGGCTTTCTGGTCAATTTTTCAAGAGCCCAATATTGACAGGAGGGGAACAGTTTTCTCAGTTATGACAGGAGGGGAACAGATCTATTTTGTAGCTCACCTGGAATGCAAATCAATTTGAAGAGTCCTGGATTTGAGTTAGCATTAGAAATACTGCCTGGTACAAACCACAAGCATCGATCTGTCTGTCTGTCTGTGGTTCATCTACCGTCTGAGTGAATACCGCTCTGCTACGCACAGCTTAGGAACAATTACTAGTATACCAGCTCATACAACTGGTACATTTTGCCATCCAAGTAGCTGCACATAGGCCTTAATATCAGGGCCTCTGCCATCATTAGTTTGGCTAATAGAGGGCAAGAAAACAGTGCAAGTGCCTTAAGATACTAATGATGCCTCATTCAGGTGCTGAGCTCTCTTGGCTGATTTCATCAAGTGAGACCTTTAATGGGTGTATCTGGTGCTGCCCCAACTCCAAAGCTGTTCACAAGACCATGATCTTTGGGTGATACAGTAATGTTAATTTAACTGCCTGGCTCTGCATAATTCTGGCAAGATTCACACATTTAGTTTCTACTGGAAGAACAACTGTTGGAGAACAACTGTTCTTCCAGTAGAAGCCAGAAATGTACAGACAATCAGGTTTCTTCTGGAGCTGAAATGGCTCTCCCAGGAAAGAAAAAAAAACAAACCCCAAAACAACCAGGGTTAAGTCAGAAGGGACCTCAACAGATCATCGAGTCTGACACCCTGTCTATGCAGGAAAGAGCACTGGGGTCAGACAATCCCAGCCAGATGCCTATCCAGCCTTCTCTTAAAGACCCCCCCAAGGTAGGGGAGAGCACCACTTCCCTTGGAAGCCCATTCCAAATTTTGGCCGCCCCTATTTTGAAGAAGTTTTTCCTGATATCTAGACTAAATCTGCTCTTTGTCAGTTTGTGACCATTGTTCCTTGTTACCCCAAGAGGTGTCCTGGTGAACAGAGCATCTCCCATCCCTTGCTGCATGCTCCTTATGAATTTGTAGGTGACCACAAGATCACCTTTCAGCCTTCTCTTGCAGAGGCTGAAGAGTTCCAGGTCCCTCCGTCTCTCCTCATAGGGCTTGTCCTGTAAGCCCCTAACCATATGAGTGGCCCTCCTCTGGACCCTCTCGAGTCTATCAACATCCTTCTTGAAGTACGGCACCCAAAACTGGACGTGGTACTCCAACTGCAGTCTGACCAATGTCACAGAGGGGAAGTATCACCTCCTTGGCTCTATTTGTCATTCATCTGCTGATGCATGATAAAGTGTGGTTAGCTTTGCTGATGATTTCATCACACTGATGACTCATGTTCATCTTGGAGTCCACTATGACTCCAAGATCCCTTTTCGCTTCTCAGTTGAATGTCTGTACACTGTTTCCTGGCTTAACTCCTCCTGGGGACCAGCATCTGGCTCTCCTGCTTCTCACACCAGCAACTCCAGAGCTCCCAGGGTGAGCAGCTTTGCTGTGCTGCTCCCTCCGCTTGGCTGCCAGGCATCAGAAGCAGAGTGGCAGGGAGCAGCATGCCGCCCTGCCTGCTTCTCACACTGAAGTTCTCAGTGCAAGAAACAGGCAGGGGCTTTGCCTTGCTGCTCCCTCTGCCTGGCTCCTGGGCACCAGGAACCACATGCCGGGAGAGGTGCTGTTCTCTGCTGGCTTCTCCTTGGCTCGCCTTACTCCCTAGGTAGGAGAGGAAAGGGAAGCCAACTGAGGGAAACCAGCCCGGGGGAAGCCTGCCTGAGCCTGGTTTACAGGCATGCTGATTTTTAAATTGCTGCCCCTGCCACTCAGCTTACTAACAGGGGAAGCAAAGGGAAGTTGGTGGGGAACCAGGGTCAGGGAAGCTCTCCCTAGGGTGGGAGGCAAAGCCCCAATTCACTCCTCACACTGGAGTCCCAGAAGCATGGAACAGGCATGGGGTTTGCCCCACTGCTCCGTGCCCCCAGCTGGAGGAAGGGGCTGGAGGCTCTGCCTTGCTGGTCCCTTTGTTTCTCAGACTGGCTTCTCACCTTCCTCAGCCTGGGATCACCCTAGTCTCAGGAAGGCACAGAGAGCGGTGGACGGGGGTGGGGCTGCTAACTGAACATCTGTACTTCTCCCTCTCCTAGAATGATTTCTACCAGAGAAGATTTCAGAAAGTAATTTCCCCTAGTAGAGATAAACATCAACATTGGCTGAACATTAAGAAAAACTTCATAGTTAGGGTGTTCAGACAATGGAATAAGCTCCCTCCAGAGGTGGTGCAACCGCGTATCATAGAAATCTTCAAGATAAAACTGGATAATCACCTTGCTGGAGTCACCTGACTCCAGCTGTTTTTTCTGCCTGGTGCAGGAGGGTGGATCCAGAGCCATCCCTAGGGGTGTGCGGGGCCTGGAGCATATCAGCCTGTGTGGGGCCTGGGGGGAGTGGGTAGGGGGAGTGGTGAGCAGCCAGAGCCGGAAGCACTTGGCAGTGGTGGCGCATGGTGGCAGCGGCAAAGTCTGTACAGCACTGTCAGTGGGGTTCCCGAAAGCACAGGGCCTGGGACAGTCACCCCGATTCATCCCTCCAGGAATGGCCCTGGGTGGACCCAATGATCTTCCGAGGTCCCTTCCAGCCTTACAATATATCAGTCTGTGAATCTGTACACAGCCTCTGCCTCATCTTCTTCCAGGAGAAATGAGCACAGAAAGTGCCTCTTTGGAAGATGAAGAGTTTTACTGCTTCACTACTAAGTGACAGGAAAACAAAGAAATGGCCTGGTTGTCTTGAAAAGATTCCTGTAGCAATTCTATGCTGGACTTGAGTTATGCCAGTGTAGAGCTACACTTTGTAACTTGATCCTTTTACACTTGTATAAAAGCAATAGTTTATTAGGTATTGACTGAGGGACCAAGGGTCTAAATGGTGTTTTTGGAACAGCCTCTATTACCGTGTTTCCCCGAAAATAAAACATACCCATAAAATAAGCCGTAGCAGGATTTCTACGTATTTGCGCAATATAAGCCATACACCAAAAATAAGACATAGTGATAGGCGTGGCTAAGCGTACCGGCGTGAAGCGGTAAATAAGACGGGCAGCCCTTCTCATTTGCCCCATTGTGACAGCCGGCCCGGTGCGAGGTCCGCGTCCCGACTTTGACCGC
>NW_017728906.1:52936352-52956268 GCF_001723895.1 Crocodylus porosus | reverse complement strand
ACTTAATTGTATTTGAATAAATGTAGATTGTTGTACTATACTTAATAAAAATAAGACATCCCCTGAAAATAAGCCATAGTGTGTCTTCTTGAGGAAAAATAAATATAAGACAGTGTCTTATTTTCGGGGAAACACGGTAGCAATAAAAATAATTTCCCCAATGGTATAATTACATAGCAAACTATTAAAAAAACTGTATAAATTAATATGCTTAGCAAATAAATCATAATGCAGTACAGATAATACACCACATGAAAAAAGCTAGAGAGACTCCTACAATGTAGTATTTATCAATTTAGCCAACATAAGCGATCTTATAACTTAGCATCACTAAATCTTGAAGTCCTAAAGTTCTCAAGAGGTGGCCACTCTCCTGTCGAAAGGATCTTATCCAGACTGAAACTAAATTCTGAGAGATGTGAGATCCTTTGCAGAAGTGAAACTCAGCAACAGATGCTGAAAGAATACCTCTAAGAGTACTGACTTCCTCTTAACCCCTCTTCTCAGCTAAGGCTTACAACATTACTTAATGAAAACTGTGACAAAAACGGTAGAAAAAACATGTTCCTATGTTGCCATGCAGCATGCTGACCTAACCCCCGAATCAAGGTCTACATATCCTAAGCCTGTGTTAGCCAAGAATGCATCAAAAGAACAGAGATCCAGGAGAGAGAAGTACTTCCTTTAGCCTTATCTATGCTAATTTGATCTAACAAAACACAACATAAGCCAAGAATATACATATTTAACAGAAAGGTCTGCATAAGTAAAAAATAATTAAATGTTGGAAAAGAGTACATTCATTATGGAGAAACTGGGTGGACTTTACATATCATGGCTAGAATATATTCAATTAGATTTATGTTCCTTTCAGTTGAAGAACGTATATGCATAAAAAGAATAGAAGACAGCAGGATCTTTTCCAAATTTAAATGAAAATTTATGATGGCTATACTTCAATGGTTGAGGCTAACAAGAAAATATATTTTTTCAAACCATTTTTCCCCGTTCTCAGGGATCTATGTTAATTTTGTTTCCAAACCTGTTGTGTATGTTCTCTCCTATTACTCTACCCACCCTTTTATCTCTGTCAGTTCTCCCTCCCTTATGCACACACACACAGCATAACACGATCAAAAGTTTACCAGGCACTACAGAACTGTGTTTTAAGCAGGGGAAGAAATAGATTTGGAGTAGTAGTAAGACAATACACCCCTTCTCTTCATATTTTAAGGAATATTCAGTTGATAAAAACTTAACTTAGTATTTGCATGCTATGCAGATACTTGTTACTCTGTAGAATAGAGTCGCTTCTCACTTCCCCCCACCGATACCATCTCTTGTTATTTATGCCACATTTCCTCCAAGAAATTTGTTACAACAGATGTTTTGACTTCACATTAAATTTTAAAATTCTTTGGCATACTTACCTTGAGTGTATCTACTGTAATTTCCATTGTGTCCTGACTTTGTAAGTACAGATGTGCTTTAAGAACCTGTTTGAATACACCTTGTGCTTGCTCATTCCACATTATTCAGACTGAATGAACTACTGAAGGTAGAATTTTACATTTCTCACAAGTCGAAAAAACAAAACAAACTGCCTTCCTGCTGCCAAAGACAACATGAATCATATATTTAACAACTGCATCCTCCTTAATTTATATTGTGAATGTGGAACTGTCAATATACGCTTCATATTTAGTACAGCTTTTGCACTATTCAAAAGTCACGAAGATACGAGAAAATTGATTTGTGTGCGTTTTTCAGTTAATTCACACTTTAAGGGAAAAAATCCTTTTATCTATTCTAATTAAATAAGCAATTTCATTATTCTTTTATCAAAATAAGGACCTCTAGAGGACCTAAAAATACATTTGCTGTATTCTGCTGGAAAATTCAGTGCAAAACACATTTAGAATTTCTCATGCGTAGTGGAATATGGCACCTCCTTTCATCCTTAATGGAAGCATACACAAAAGAAAGCATATTTGTTCATGCAACTGAAATAATCTTTGTCCACCCTCACTATCTTTTGTTATTTGAGAGGATCTAGTACTATTTGGTGACTTGTTCATCTTTCCAGTAGGTAAGTTCAAGATTCAGGGTTATTCCATTTCTAATTCATCTCTACTGTAAGATCATTAGGAAAACTAGTCTGGTTGTAAGTGCCAGACAGTATTCTAGGATGGACAATAGGTCAACTATGAATTGTTTTATGAAATGTGTGTTTTGGTCATCCTTTATATCAGGATTCTTAAGAGCATATAACTACTTAATAAAGGTTTTCACAGATGGCTAGAACATTTACATGAGAGGTGAATTGTAAATTATATAAACACAACTTAATGCTCTTTTGGATTTCATAGCACCTTTATATATTATTTATCACTAGAACTGTAGCCTATAGTTCAAAGACAAAATTGCTTACACATGCAGAGCTTGTAAACAGATGCACTGCTTAAATGTAAATTAAAAGAACCAGATCTCTTTAGTACAGAACATCTGCAGTTAAGTCTTCCTAAGATCATATTCAAACATATGGGTAGTTTCAATGTTTCTAGGGATTGCTGATTGTCATATGGGACCAAGAAGAAATTCTTCCCCACCCCTCCTCTTGCTACAAGCGTCAGAAGGTGTTTTTTTTCCTTCCCACCTTCCACATAAGCAACTAAAGCTGAGGATTGTGACTGGGGTATGCCAGTGTTCCTGTTGGAACTTAAACCTGGAGATCCCTGGCTAGAGGGTCTAGTTCCCCTACTCAGTCACACACAATGCCATATTTGCCACATATTGCCATATTTAAACTCAAGAAGGAATTTTAGTCAGATTGGTATGGACTGTGGGGTTTTTCACCTTCTTCTGTAGAAGAGGCATGACCCTCTTCCTTGGAACTCCTGAGCATTGATTTAATACCCTCAAAGCAGCAGAACACTGGCTGCCCTTGTCCTCCTGTTTTATCTGTGGCAGGTTAGGCTGTTAAGTCTTCTGGTGCATCAGGGTTGACTGTGTAGTTTTACTAAGAGGTGAGACAATGGATTTGTACAGGATATTTTGGATAGGAATGATCTTGCCTTGGGATGGATCAGATAACCTCTGAAGGTTCATTCCAGCTCAGTTTATCTGCAATTCTATGATCTGCTGATAAAAGTGTGTTTTTGAATCTTACTACATGAGTTACATTCCAGAGTCTTTACAAATTATTACATCTTAAATTTAGTTCAAGAAATCATGGTTTTTAAAAATCAAATTTTTCACTCCAAATTGTGGTATTTTAAAATTAAGTCTTCTGTATTTTTAAAATGCCATGTGCAATATCAGTTTGTGTTAAATTATGTATGGTAAAGAAAAATAGATCATCATTAAATCCATCATGAAACAAACCTACTCTTTTCTTCATCTCCTGGTCAGAAGCTTTAAAGAACTGCTACGTTGCAGCGGAGAACCTTTATGCAAACTATAAAGGCAACGCCCACAGCTTTCTACTAATCTAAAAATCTTTGCAATTGACTTTGGTGACTCAGAATTAAGTTCTATATATCTATCTCCCATGTTCAACTTTTGCAAAGGCTGAATATTATTCCAAGGCCGTGTACATACATGCAGGCATGTGCACTCTGTGGCACCACAAACTAAACATGTTGCACATTACACTGTGTGCGGTGCTGCTAATTTGTAGCATTGGGCAAAATTTGCTACTCGGATTTCCAGAAAAAAAAGCAGCACAAAGTATCCCAAAATAGTGTGTGCCAGGACAAACATGGAGATGGAGGCTGCCTGCTTCCCCATTTCTGTGCGCTACACAGTCCCTTGACTGAGACAGTGTCCCCCAGCCAGCTGTTCTGAAGCCCTGGGCTGGCTGCTTCCCTGTCTCTGTGTGTCTTGGCATGAGGGCTCTGCTGCCCAGGGCTGCCTGCTCCCCTACTCCTCCAAATACCCACCTCAACAGCTCCTGGTAGAACAGAGGATAAAATAAAGCTCTGCAATGAAAGTTGTTTTAAAGAAAGTTCTGTCACTAGGCCTACTAGAAACTAGCCTACTCCCCAACAACCTTCCTAGACATAAGCTCACAATGTCACAGTCTCTCATTCTACCCCATTCTACACTTTCATCTCATTCTACACTTTCTTCAGCTGCCATTAAGACAGTTAAATTAGTTTAAATTGAGTTGTGGTGCTGAAGGTTGAAGGTTCATACCCTATTGCTGATTAAGTAAGGGGAGAAGATTACACACAGCTGTACATATTCCTAAAGGGGTAAAAAAACCCAAACAAACAAACAAAAAGCCTATTGCAAATAATTTTGGGGATAATTCAGTAACAGAATAATTCATCCTAGTCTATTTATTTTCTATTTCAGGGAAATAAATAACCCACTGAAGGAATTCAGATTTACCCAATCACTCAGAAAAATGGCAACAGGCTAGAAATAAAACTCTGCTGTAGCTTTTGGTAAGTACAATTTAATTCAGAGTAACTTCAAAACATAGCACTTACAAGTCTAGCTACCACTGTTTCATTATCAAGTGATGGACACTTACAGACATACTTTTACCCTTTCCATAGCTGTTCCTGTATAATTTTGCTGCTTTCCTTTATTTTGTTTCTCGTAAGTCAATTTAGTGCTCATGAAATGTGCCAGGTTGACAGCAAAGGAGAATGAAATTCTGTTTATCCACTACTCAGACTTGCAGGTCTATAGTACTAGCTTCCCCAAGTCTTCATCTGTCTACTCAGACCTGGAAAGACTATTTGAGGAGCAGAGTTAGAAAGTTATTATTAACGCCAAATCAATCCTTTACTCCTCTATTGTTGGCTTGACTCATCTCCAGAATTTACCTTACTTGACTACTATTTCACAATGGAAAAAAACAAACACAAAGAGTGCACTTTATAAATTTATCCAAATCTGTAACACTTCCCTTCTGATCAAAAATTATAAAAATGTAATTATTGCTCAAACTGTAAATCTACAGCTAAATCTGTGAATCTTGGAACAGTCTTAGTGTTAAAATATCCAAAGAATTCCATGATTGGGCAACATAATGTATTTTACTACAATTATTTTGTTGACCCTAAATAAGTTAAATTTAAATTCCCCTACATTAGAACATGACATAAAACATTGAGGAATAACATGTTATAGTCTAAGATTTTTAGGAAAAGGCAAAGGGTAGATTTGAGATATGCTTACAGGCACGTATAAAAAACAATACTTTTTTCATTGGCTTATAGGCCCTGAAAAAGATAGCATGTACAAATGTTAGAAGAGTTTATCCAGGAGATAAAAGGTAAGGCGATATAAGGATAGAAAGCATTTATTTATTTAAATATGAAAAGGATACTACCACTACTACCGATACTTCGGCTGCTAATAATAATAATAAAACAACTGGCATCTTAAGAACACAAATAACTAGCCTCGCTATCTACCCAAACTGCATCACACAAATCTGGACCGTTCATAGCAGAAAGTTCTCTACTAGAGCTAAGCTTTTGCTTGCTTTTAAGCTGCCTCCAGTAGTGCCTAAGCTTTATACTGACTAAAACTCCATCCACCTTTCCCCTTTAAAATACAGTTTAATCAGTCATCTTATTTTTATTCACCATAGAGATGAACCACACTTCCCCAAACCTAAAACAATTAATACATTTCTTTTGCAAAACAAAACCAAAAATCTTAGATGAGATGACCAACACAATTCACCCCATTATTTTGATTAAACACCTTAAAATAACCCCATTCTTTAACTTTCCTTAACCACAACCAACCAGACTAGCCCATCTCATGATAGATTGCCCTCCCACTCCAGACTACATAAAAACTGTTCTGACTAGATTAGTAGCAACTTTTAACTCAGTAACAAAGCTAAAAAATTGTGCTTGGACAATAAAATATGTTTCTGTAGCCCCACATTAGTCCAATTAGCTGGCACCCAATTTTTAAAAAGCATTACAAGGGCAACTGTTCTTAGGGGCACCAGTGTGGTTGAAATCTTCTCAAAGAACAAACTCCAAGAATTTTTATTAGATGCAGGAAGTGGCATTTCTTACCCATATGATTTCTAGGTAGATAAAAAGCCTAGGTCCCCCTTCCCCACCCCAAAGAGCCAGAGAATAGGCACATACCCTAGAATTGGGAATTTGCACAGCTAGAGATACTTTTAAAAGCTGTGTAACTGAACACTTAGGTTTACTAAAATGTTCTCCAAAACTGTACAAGGGCAAGATCACACCTATTTGGAACTAGTGACACATGATATACTAGAGAAGAAACCAATCCCTATAACTTGTACTGTAAGTTTGGCATGGAAATAGCCAAATATAAAATGAACACACACTGTTCAAGAGAAACTGAAAGAAAACTGAAAAAAAATTAAATGCAACTTAATTAAAATAAGACAAAATAATGTACAGGGTACTGGATTGAGGAGCCAAAACATTTTTGTGAAGTATATTAAATATGCATAAGTGACTAATATTTTCTGGTTGATTTAGCTACAGAAAATGAAATGTACACTTAAAATTTTCCTGGTTTAAAAAAAGTCATATTTCAAAGAGTTGTTTATTCAGTCTGAATATTTAGGATATTTTGAAGATGAAATATCCTGAACTATATCATTTTTATCATTCTAAAAAATAACCCAAACCATTTTGCTTTAATTGAGCTTTGTGAATGTCACCATATTTCAAACAGCTCCAATAATGGACTAGACATAATAGAACTACAATTCTGCAATTTCACAGGGAGTAATGTTGGCACCCACAAATATATACCAAATTGAACTTCCTAATAATGAATCAGCACTCCTCAGTAGTTATTTTCTGAACCTAAAGCCCTAAATTTGCTTGAAAGAAACAATACTGGCATTTGCAGGGTTTGAGTCTTCAACAAACTCTTTGAAGTTAAAATATTGTCTATTCATGCTATAAAGAAACTCCACATAAAGAAGGTTATTTCTAAAACTAAGTATCACATTGCCAATGAATACTGAGCCATGCTATTAGATTTTTCAATGTCGATATAAAGAATGATTAGGTGCTAGTACTTGGTTCTGGTACAGCTTACATTCCAGAGACTCAGCATACATTAAATGTTCCCGAAATTTAAAAGTTAAAACCTTCTCTATTTATTCTTTAAGGTACTTTCTTAAATATTACAAGAAGGGAGAAGTTTACATAATAAGCATAATGTGCAAGTGTTCTCAGATTCAAAATACTGTCCCACATACTTTCTCTGTATACTGTTCTTCCACCTCCAAATGTGCTATCACAAAAGTTCCTCAATTGTAATCAGGGTCCTGTGTCCTTTGTCAGAAGTGAAACCAAAATCTGCAATGGGCAACCTTTAAATCCCACGGCAACATTCATTTTATTCTATTAGTAGGAGACACCTGTTGTTTTTATTTGTCTCTCTCATCCAAACACATACCATGTGGCTCACAATAGAAAACGTTTAAGTAAAATTGCTTATCTTCAGCCTTTACTATTTTCAAAAATAGATTCCCATTATATTGTCCAGCTATCCTACTGCCAATACCTCAGCTTCCTTGTTATCATCCATGAGGAAAGTGGAAGAATTTTGTAGCTAGGTTCAACAGATTATTTACCAAGCTATTCTGAACTCAGATGCTTTCTTCCCCCACTCCAGGTAATTCTACTTTTCATCTGACTCCTCTTTCCTCCCTTTTCCCATGGATGTAAGAGTTCAGTGTTACCTTTCCCACATAAAAGCTCTTAAGATGGAAGCGTCTACATGTAAAGTCAGGAAAAGAAAATCTAAGTGCCCCCTGAGCATCCTGGAGTTACACCTCTTTGGGCAAGAATCATCTCCAAATGATGTTAGGCAGCTCATTCACCAGTAATGTCAGTCTGCTCCACGAGGCCAATACCAACATTCTGCAGTGTTTCAGTATCCCACGATGTACCGCTTATAGCCCTACAACGCCATCCCTTGATGTGGATGATCCATCAACCAGAACTCTATTACCCTGGACAGAGAGAGCTCAGGAAAAAGTCAGAGAGCCACCTGTGAGTGGGGAGCCATGGAGAAGGGGGCTGCTGGGGAGACATGCAGGTAAGTGGGAAGATGCTGAAGGCCCAGGCAGTCATGGGGCAGACTTGGTAGCTCCTAGCCACACCTCTGTTTCTAGCGGCAAGCTGAACCTATGCATGTTAGAGAAGGTATTAATGTTTATGGTGTGACTGATCACATCATATGCTAGCTTTAATACTGCCTGACATTCCTCAGTTAGCATGGGCGAATTGTAATTTACAACTGTCACGCTCCGGCTGGACTCTGCCAGCTTTGCTTAGCAACAGGTGCTGTCAGCACTTTCCACACAATCCGGAAAGCCCCTATTTGAATTGCTGCATGGCCCTGGCCATGTGCTGAGGAAACCCCATCCCCTGGGGAAAAACCAGGGAACATTTTGGCGGGAAAATCTGACCAGTCGGGGTTTGAGGTTGGGCTTGTCATCTGGCCTATAAAGACTGGGGTGGAGTTTTCCACCCAGAGGGCGGACGCCAGAGAGAGAGCACGCGCAGAGGCCAGAGCATCCATCGCTCGGTCAGCTAGCTTGGGCAGAAGCCGGAGCTTCCACCGCTCAGTGGGTAGGCCTGGCCAGCTCCCCACGGCTTCTCCTGTCTCCGGAGCAACTGATTACAGATTGGTTCGTGTGATTCTCGGGAGGTCCATCACTTTGTTGTTTTTGCCCCTCACCCGACCCAAGAATCCTTTGATTTGTTTTACATCTGTCCTTTACCCAAACCGGGACGGATCAATTTGTTGTCTCGGATCCATCGATTGTTGGTCGTTCGTTCGTCCCTCTCCCGACCCAGGACAGAATGCGTAGCCACATTCAACACTGGTGGTACGTAAATACTCAGATCCTCGAGTCTTTTGTTTTTGTTCATTCGTCCCTTATTCAGACTGGGATGGACCCAAGTGTAACTGCCTGCGCAACCACAATTACATCAGTGGTGTGCAAGTAAGAAATCAAATAAAGTTTTTTTTCTTGAACTGTTACAAGTCTACCTCTCCCTCTCACAACTTAACATCAGGGGATAGAACCCACCGGGGCAACAGTCGCAACCCGGCATGCGCCCTGCACAACAACAACTTCCTAAGATGAACTCCAGTTCTTGTTCCAAACCTCCTCCATGAAATGAGCTGCAGAGTAAGGCCAAGTACAGACATTCAGGGGCATTAGGGGTAGGTTCAATTGATTCAACATGACTGCATGATATCAGGTAAGTCAGGATGGGGGTGGGCTAGCCAGGGGGTTGGGCATTCAGCAGGCTGGAGGGGATTGGAGCTGGAGATGGCAGGGAGGCACAACTCATCAGTGGGATGTGGGGGGGAGGCATGACTTGCGGGTGAGGTACAGGGGAGATGGGTACTACCCATAATGGGTAGGGGGAGCAGGCATGACCCATGGGTGGGGTCAGGTGCAACCAACAAGTGATAGGGGGAGCAGGCGCATCCTGTGGCTGGGCTTGGGGGAAGGCATGACCTGTTATGGGTAGAGGGAGCAGATACCACCCACGCATGGAATGGGGCTGCAGGTGCAACCCACGAAGGGCAGAGGGAGCAGGCACAACCTGCAGGTGGAACAGTGGAGTAGCAGGAGCAGGCAGGACCCACAAATGGGGTGGGGTGAGGTAGGCTAGGGTGAGGTTCCCTTGCATCACTCCACAATGAACCTACACCCCTATCCCTCTCACCCTCTGCCAACTGGGGCTTACTTGCTTGGCTCAGGCAGCAGCAAATGCTGATTAAAAAGTGGCTGTGATAACTTGCTGAGCAACTTGTAGGATGGGGGTTGAAAGCTCTGGCTGGGGGTGTGGGGGAATAGACCAGTGGGGGGAGTAGGGAGTCAAAAGAGTAGCCCTGGGGCCATTGGCTGGGTTTTCCCAGACTCAGGTCTGTGCAGGGGAAGTGGGTAGAAGTTCCATGCACCAGTTTGACCTAAATCAAATGAGTCTGATACTACATAGATTCAGGTTTATCTTATACTGGGTTGTGCAGTTTCATACTGATTTGTCTGTAACTTCTGTTCAGTTACAGGTTTAGACTGAGACTAAGTCTGTAAATGTAAGGTTAGCACTGGGATGAGCTAAGTTTAAATTGGTGACCATTTTGAACCTCATTTAACCTCCTGAATGTCTGTACTTAGCCTAAGAGGTTAACAGGTTCTGACAGGTGAAAGTAACATGCAGAACGCAGAATTTCAAGGACCTGAATGCATCAAAACAATGAATTATATGGCATATGAGAAAAATATCACATAATGAACCACAGAATTGCCAAGTCCATGGTATCATGTCTGGGAAGAAGATTAATCACACCTCTCAGTTCTACTGTTTTCTGTTCTTTGCAGAGGCAACAGGTGACATTGCATCTCTTTATATTTATTTAATATTTCTAAGGTTTTCTCCACTATGATAAGGACTAGAAACTTTTATTTTTTAAAGAAAATGAGTCCAAGTCTGGAGGGTAATATTGCAGGAAATTCTGTGACTATGCAATAGATGAACCTCTGATTATAGTTACTCCTTTTATTTTAAAGATTACAGTTGTGGAAACAATCACAACTATTCATTTTAACAATTACCTTGAACTCTGCATATCTGCCTATGCTAGAATTGAGGCTGTATGTTATCTATGGGGGGGAAACTCAGTAAGTTATCACAAACGCTGTCCAAGAAGTCTTGGAGCCTCCATCTTATCACTTTATTTTTAAACAAAATTGTTTTTGCAATTTATTTATCTGCCTTACTTCCCCCTCCCCCATCTTGTCCTTCATGGTCCCATTCAAAAAAGCTCCCAGTTCCCAGTATGATCCTTTCTTCTGCTACTCACAAGCATCCCCCAAACATTCTCCATAATTCAACTACATTGTTGTGTGTGCATGAATAATTATTCACCTAACAAAGCCTCTCTCACCCTCTGAAATGGAATTTTCTAATTAACTCCACCATATGCATTTAAACCATAATTTTTTCTTTCAGACAACTGGGGACAAAACCTTACAACAAAAGAACATTGACAATTTACATCAACTGAGCCTCTACCGTGTGTGTGTGTGTGTGTAAAATATAAAAGGAGTAACTATAATCAGAGGTTCATCTATTGCATAGCCACAGAATTTCCTGCAATATTACCCTCCGGACTCGGACTCATTTTCTTTAAAAAATAAAAGTTTATAGTCCTTAGCACAGTATACACACACACACAAAGCTATATTACAGTTTTGACATTTTTAGATATGTACGTATATTATACCTAAAAGAGCGGTGAAACAAAGCAACCAACACATTTCAGCTCTTTTTGAATAAAGGTACTGATTCTGCCCACAAAATGCAAGAGCACTGCTGATAATACAAATATACTGCGGCACTTTGAATATTTTTAAAGTAACACCGGCATTTTGGAATCAACAAAAATCAGAAGCTGCTATCAGAAATATAGGGGTTTTCATCATTGAATTAGAAACAGGGATATAAACAGATTATGCTTTGGTTATTTCATTCAACAGCTCCATACAAGCAGAATGATAATGAATAAAAAAAAATGTTTTCATCAATTTGTTTAAATACAGATAATCACCATCTCCTTTTTAATCTTTTATAGCTGTACACCTCACATTTTGTGAATCTTACAGGGAAGGTAATAATACACTGAATTGAAAAAGAGTATTACACCTTTCAGATAAACATATAAAATGTGTCTGACTTGAAATGAATTGTTTTAAAAAGAATTTATATTCATTTCTATTTCCTATGTCTCAAAGCAGGGTAGTTATTTTTAAGTAGATCCATAACATATTAGAATATTTTTTCCCCTTAAGTGATTACAGCATGATTCCATTTTAGGTTTTTAGTGGCCTATTACATATTATAGCTTTGTAAAAGCTGGCAGGCTCTAATCATTTCAAAAGGTCTCCTATCCTTATACCAGTGCATTCAAATGATACGTCAGCATTTTTACCTGATATGAAATCTCACATTGGGAAATATGAAGTCTGAGCAATGTGAATCATGAAGACCTCATCTGGTCAACAAACAGAAAAATATAGGTATTTTAAAGGCAACTTGGACTGGAAGGTGTGCGTTTTTCCCCTCCAGCCTCTAGAAAAATTTCTTGAAGTCTTCTAACATTTAAGTGTACATACCAGCTGTTGAAATTCAAAATTATCAGACTTTCACCAGAACGTAGAGTAAAACTTGCTTTATGGGCATTGACTCTTTCATATAAAAGACAAATATAAATAAAATATTGCACTTGTGTGCAGCTCTCAGCTACATGACAGCAACATTGACTCGACTGACTTGTGGAACATATACTTATATTACTTAGTAATGATCCCTGAAGATAGAAAACAACTATAGCTTTTTTTTTTTCTCCTAGAAGTGTGAGGGGGAAGGAAGGAGAGAAATCATGCTCAAACCTCTCACTATTTTGGCAAAGAACTAGCAAATATACAAGAAAAAGTTTCATTGTCAAACAAGTCAGATTTGTACTCCATTTGAATTTTTTGAAGAATAAAAAAATGGAGGTGATGGTGTAAAACCAAACTGATTTTAATTAAAGAACTAGATTAACAATTTAATACCTGACCTTACTTTAACAAATACAGAGACAGCACTATGGTTGGAACCCCTGATAAGAACACACTGCAAATATTACATTAAATTACTGAAGAAACCATGTTGACATTCATTACATCCAGAATATAATCAAGCCCATCAGAGAAATATTAAATAGACTAAGACTTTATTCTATTTGGTGCTTCTTAAATCAGGCTAAGTTCCTGTACAGATGTGCATTATCTAAGAACAGGAGTTTAGTATGACCTTTTATATCCATCTTTTTACCCAATGAAAAACAACATTTTCATATCTTGAAAAAGGAAAAAAAAATAATAATGGGAATGTCACTGAGCTGTATGAAGTAGTTTTCACTGCAGGGGTGGGAAAAGGGATTCGCAAAGCAAGAAAAAAATCGTATTTCCTCAAAGATAGACAATGTTTTCCATACTTTTATCAGTCAATACTCTAGTTTTCAGTTGTATTTAATCTGGGATGATGGCAGATAATTTAATTTAAGTTAACTGATTAATCAGTGCAAGCCCACAACCAGGTCCTTCCTTCTGAAATTTCATTTGGCCAAAAGAAAAAGCAAATCAAAAATAGATATTAAGAAGCACAAAAAAAATAATCAATAAGATAGAAGTGATTTGGGGATACATGACATCTTAACGTCTTCTCTGAAACTACAGATTCCTCCCTCTCTTCTGCCATATCATGGGTTATGAGAGGTATAAGTTAGACAGGGACCCAAGGAAGAACCATTCTCAAAGACAAACTCCAGAAGTAGTACCAAAAGTAGTAACAGGTAAGTAAAGAGCTTACTCTTACCTTAATTCACGATGGTTAATATTTTCAATAATCAAGTGAGGCCCACATTACCTAAGATCAGGAAGGTCACAGACTATGATGGCCTGGCAAGTAGGGCAGAAGGTATGAAGTCTCACACAAAACATAAAAAATCCCCCAAGTTTAAGAGAAAATTTATTGTATACAAGGGTTGGAATTAAATTTCCCTCTGTGGCTAAGTACAGGCAATCAAAAAGCCTGAGGCTGAATCGATTCCATTGTTGCAGGTTAGTTTAAGCTGCAGAGATTGAACTCAGAAATAACTGGACAGACATTTACTTTTGATTCAGGAAACGTGTCTGCAGTGGGTCATGCCAGAAGCCAGGGCAAAGCTAAAGCATGACTCTCAGGCACAAAGCCAGCATTTGCTGTGTGTTTGCTTCCACTTTCTGCTGCCCCCAAGGTCTCTGGAGTTTGCAGTCCAGAATCACATCAACAGGGCTCTGCTGGGTGGCTCATGACTGCCTCTTGCTGCTTCCAGGTGCCTTTTGGTGGCTAGTCCTATGCTTTTATAACGTAAGCCTACATATGTACCTGAGAACAAGTCCTGGAAAAAACAACAGGGTAAGACAAGAAGAGGGTCACACTCTCACGCCTTAGCCCCGGCAGTTGAGCAGTTAGGACACTTACCCCTGAAGTGGGATATTTCCCAGGGTAGTTCTCTAACCACTGTATCACAAATAATACATTAACAAAACCCCTGTGGCACTCTTTTTGAAGCTGAAACATCCGCTCTTTGGCTTTAAAGCCACTGGAATAAAATGGTTGGAAGGCAATACAATGGGGAAGTTTCAGCCCCATTGGGAGCAAAGTCTAGGCTAGCCTATACCTAGGTCTGCCTTTTCAGGTCAGTAGCCATTTACTGAGCTACACACGACTGGCTGTCCCCACATCCCTCCCTCTCTTAGTATATCTGCACTGCCAAGAAAACAGAATCACTATCTGTGCACAGGTGACATTTTGGCACTCAGGAAGTTCAAAAGATGCTATTCAGATGCACAAAGAGAAACAGAAATGCACTCTACACAAATCATTAATCTCAAACTACTGTATTATAAGCTAGCTGATGGCAATCACCTAATTTTCTTCTTCTTTTTTCTTAATTTTAAATAGATTGGCCTGAAACAAGTTATTCTATTTTATAATATCTGCTCTCAGTGCTAGCAAAAAGGCCCAGTTAAGATAAGGACATTTATATGAGGCAAGATAACTCCAGTTAAACAATTGCACTAGTTTAAAAAACTGAGCTGAGAGACTCTCATAAAGCTCAGTTTATCTAGTACACTGAAGCTAATGGTAATGAATTATAAATGTATATCACTGTAAATCAGCAAGCTGCTCTATTCACTTCTATAATTCCTCTAAGACCAGGCAGTATTATGATTGGAATGAGAGAAATGTCTGTGAATACCCCTGTAAAAAGATGCATTATCTGAGGCTTTAGAGCTTAAACTAAAGCTGGGTTAACTAGCTGTGTTCACAGTAACTAATAATATATGTAAATATTTTTGCCCTTTTTTATTTGAAAGTTAGTTATCAGGAAACTTCAATGTTATATTATACAAATACTTAATTCCTAGAAAACTGTGCTATGAAGGTTACCCAACTGGTCATACAAATTTCACAGTATAGTTTCTGTTCCCCAGATGGATTATATCTTTATAAATGGACATAGATAGCAACCTGAGAAATAGCCAGGCAGATTGTAGTAATTAATGTAAGACCTCAAATGAAGTCAAGCATCAAGCACCTTCATTAAATAAAAACATTCATAAAAGCATGTGCAATGCAAACAACAGGAGGTGTCACAATCAACACTGAAACATTCACTTCTTTATTAAAATTAACTTTTACTTAATGTGTGGCAGGAGCCACATAAACACAAGAGAGCTGCCAGCCATGCAAGTGCATGGTGCACCCTCATCATAGGTGGAGGAAGAAAAAAATTGGGGGGTGGGAGCAAATTGTGCATGCCCCCCTAGCTAGTAAAGTCCACGGGAGAAGGGGCAAGTGGAGCTGCCCTAATACTCTCTGGCCAAACAGATCAGTTCCAAGAAGAAAAGACACCTGGGATTTCAATAATGGACTTTTCATCCATAGACTTCTTAAGACCAGTTAGACTCAAGGTTTTGGCTCCATGGGCCAGGTGAGTGCCGCAGGGCTAGTTTGTGGGCTGGATTGGACTGTTCATACCAGGATCAGGCCTGCATGATCCCCGCCTGTCTCTGCACAGGGCCACAACCCACAGGACTCCCCCCCATGTCCACACAAGTCAGATGATAGTGCTGGGGTTGAAAGCACCCTGGCACAGACCAAGAGCTCCCTTTGATACTCTCTGCCCCCTTACTGAGAGATGTATTTCAGTGTCTTCTTCCTCACAGAGAAACAAAAAAGATTCAGAAGAGTGAACTAAAATCCTTGGGCAGGCTGCACAGAGTCTGTTTCAAATCATGAGTTTTATGGTTGGACCTCAGTAATCCTTGCACTAGCGCCACTTCACTGGTATATTCAATTAAAGCTGCAGTTGGCTGCTGAAAGCAATTCCTAAACCTGTCTTTATTCATCACCATGGCCTGATCCAACACAATGAACAGCCTCTGGCCACATCAGAATATGCTTATAGTTTCA
Source organism: Crocodylus porosus (assembly GCF_001723895.1). Taxonomy (NCBI): domain Eukaryota; kingdom Metazoa; phylum Chordata; order Crocodylia; family Crocodylidae; genus Crocodylus; species Crocodylus porosus. The sequence goes on along the minus strand of NW_017728906.1, from coordinate 52,940,201 downwards.
AACAGAGAACCCCTCCCCTTATAAAGCATAACCCAGATACCAGTTGCAGTCTGTCACACAGGTGTCCTACTGAAAACAGATGTTCCTGACTGTAACAGCTCTCAAATTGTAAAATACGGGTGCTTTAATCAAGAACTTCCCACTTTAAAGTATCTGTAAGGCCTCCCATGGTGATTCTTATAGAGCAGAGAAGTAATTACTGTGTAGGCCTTATCACTTAATTATAATCAGCAGAATATGAAGAGATGTCTGAAACTAATAGAGGAAATGAAGCATTCATGGTCTAGAAAGGGCTCAAAAGCACAACGTGAAACAGTCGCCCAGAAAAAAACTTCCATTTTTCTATATCCCCCAACTCCCCTTTCCATGTTGTTATAACTGTATAACCTCAATGAATGGCCCTTTCCAAAGAACAAGAGCTCAGGGTCTGCAGCTGCTCCACTGGCTTTTTAGTCCCCAGAAAATGCACTGAACTTTTATTAATGCTAATTAAGTAGTAATGTTTCAAGTTGGGCATACACATTAATATATTCCCAACTTGCATGCCAAAAGTCCTTTCTTTTCATTAACAAAGTTACTCTAAAAGCACAATAGCTGCATTGTTAAATGAACATTTTATTGCCCTGTCTACCCTAAGGACAAGCATCAATTATAGACTAATGACCTACAATATTTTAATGCAAATAAGGCAATTGCAGAATTGTAGGACTCCACATGGACCAGAAATCAGTAATCCTCCCCTCCACCACCCCCACTTCTGTAATTTCAGCCTTCTTGCTCCAATCCATAGTTTACATTATTCCTGCTGAATTTTTGTATGAAGAATTTTTACAAGTTATGAACATTCTCATTGTTACTAATTTTATTAAAGATGGGGATACACGCCCTAATGGTTGAAAAAACAATCTCAATTGTATTTACTATTTGACAGCAATTTGTGGACATGCGTGTTCCACTGTGATTAAGGGTTGCATTGCAGGCAAAATCTCTATCCATCTGTGTAGAGTCCTTGGCCCTCCTGCTTCTAATCATACACCTCCTGATACAGTTTGCTGAAATAGTTGTATGGACAAAAATGTTAGCTATTATGCTGTAAATCAGACTGTCCTTACTTAAATACATTTGGATAAACCTGGTTATGGTTAATATAACTAAAAAAATATGAGCCAGACAGGGAAAGCTTACTACCTTTTCTCCCTCTCTGTTTTCCTTCTTGCACTGTTATTTTTATTCTGGACTTAATCACAATGCTAAACTACAAATTCTGATTTCTGACAAGACTATTAAAATGGCATAGGACATGTGGTTTTAAAACAGTCACTAAATACGAGACACTCACCAGGTTATTCTTAAGACTTTTTTTGGTTGAATTCTTATTAGGAAATTTGAGGGACAAATTGCAACCTGAAATTTCATTATAACTTACTGCAAATTTAATTTTATAGCTAAAAATTTAGCAGGCTATAAAACAAACACACTTAAAGACTTATGCTATCCCCATCATTCTCTTATGTGCTGCTGACTACAGAAGCTGGCATGCTTTAACTTGGTTGGCCAAAGGGCCATTTAAGTTTACAGCTACCTTTTGATATTTTTTCCCCTTTTATATACTACTCATTCCTTGGGCTGGCAGGCTGTAGAAACAGCAGCAGAAACTTGACGGGCTGCCAAAATCTAACTCTTTCAGACCATGTATCTAGTAAAAAGGCCTTGATGCTGTTCCATTGACACTTTATACATTGTGTTTACCCATTGTGAAACTGACACTGTTAGCATATGCAAAGCATTTGGTGGTGAGTCAAACATTTTTAATTTTCAGTTTTCACACCTTGGGCGAAATCCTATTTCACCCACTGGATGTTTATAGTAAAGTTGCTGGCAAGGGCCTGATGCAGATGACCACAGTCAGGGAGTCATTCTGTTTCATCAATGTAGATGTGTCATTCTCCTATACTTTCAATGGATTCATTGGGGCTGTTTCTGCTCAACCCAGGACAAAATTATACATGAAGCGCACAGATCTCCATTTATTCCAGTGAGAAGTTCTAACTTGTGTGTAGACACATATTGTTGCTTGGAGACCTACTTACATCTGATCATGTAAAACACATCTTAGCAGAGCCTTTTCTGCCCTGGCAGTGAGATGTCCACCTAGACAGCATAAACAATCTTCCTCCTTAGTGTTTTATGCATTTGTTCAGGACATGGGAGGTCTGGGTGGTAGTCCCTCCTGGCTCCTAGCTTCAGATTTGAATCCACACCTATATCCTAGCAGGAGCACCTTTGCCTAAGAAACTGTGAAGCAAACAGTGACTTGAGAACCTTGGGAAGCTTACTGAATGGCAGCCAAAGATGAAAGACTCACTGAGCCAGGAAGACAAGGAGCAGAACCAAGTCAAAGTAATGGGCTGCTGCTTCCAGGAAAGTGTGTTTTGTTTAGTGTTTTCCCCCCATGTCTGCAAGCAGCATGACTTACCCAAAGAAAAAGAGGAAATTTGTGACAGAATCAGAAATAGAACTCACATCTCCTGAGTCACAGATCAGTGTTTGAACTGAAATAAACATGCTCTACGAACTGGGGAAATATTTGTTTCGATGCTCAAACCTCAATTACTCTTCTGTTTTGCTTCCTCCTGCTTACCCTTATCCCTCTATATATTTTGCACAAAGAAAGTCAACCCAAAAGCAACTCAGGTTGCTTGGTAATTTTCTACCCTAATTTTATTAATTCAAATGTCAGCAAAATGAAAATAGCATTATTTCCCATTTTTAAACTCTAATTAAATTAATGTTTTGAAGGCTCCTTGTTAGTTGCACTGCAGTTTAGCTTCTTTCCTAACATTTGACCCTTGGCTTTTAACTAACTTACACACACACGCACACATCCTTGCCTTAAATTCCAATTCAAGCTGAAAATAAAGAGCACAGAAAACAGGAAGCAAGACACATTCACTAAGAAGTTATCATCTGTGGCAGACAATTAGTTAAAAAAAATATAAAAGTACCATTCTTCAGAATATATCCATGCAATATTACCTCAGGTCAGTAATGGGGGAAGGAAGGAAGGATTCAATTAGTTTCTACGGTTTAAACTTTCCTACGATTTTTTACTATATATTGTCATCAAGTACATGAGCCAATCAAGTTCTTTCAATACTAGTCATACCAGCTATAAATTTTTACTCTATCATACTTATGGTTCTTCAGTTGTTTTCTATAGCTGACTGCCTTAAGCATGTTTCACACATGAGTAACTGATAGGAACACCTTTACTTAAGCAATATGTCAATTGAAACTATGATACTAGATGTATGTTATCACTTACAAAGTTCTAACAGAGTGACTAGTTCTTCCCCTCATTCTCCTCGTGTTCATTTTTCTTTCCATAGCTGTCACTGATGGCTTATTTGGCATCAGAATCTATCACCAAAAGACTGCAAATCTGTCCTTTGTCCTCTCAATTCAACTTGTCATAACACTATCCCTTGCACTGAGGAATGAAGCTATAGGTCCTTGGTTTTCTCTCTCATCTCCATCATTTTTATGTGCATCCTGATTTTCTCTTCAATATATCATCTAAAGCAATATTCAGTTTAAATACCTAGTACAGGAAGAGGTGGGTATATCTATTATCTATTTAAATACATAGTACAGGAAAAGGCGGGATGTGAGAGAGTGCTTATGCTAAGCAAGACCTAGCATTAAAAAAAAAATGCACTAAAACTCCCAGAATGCTTCAAGGAGGTTGAGGAGTCAGCGACTGACATTCTGGTAATCACTTTCTGACCCTTAGATGAAAATACTGAACTTCTGACCTTTGAACAATGATAAAAATAGCAGACATGCCAC